>NW_027457064.1:110000-145000 GCF_040206685.1 Ascaphus truei
TGGCTACCATACCATGTGAGACCGGCCATGTTTCTTTTAATGACGTCATCTTAAAGGCAATTGAAGCAAAGCCATTCTGATTGGCTGTGCTTTCATTGCCTTTAAAGGACGTCATCATTTTTTTTGCATCGGCCAAATCACATGTTTTTCACGGCCCAATCAGGACCGTGGGAAACATTTGACCAAAATGTGACGTCATAGGCCTATAAAAGCCTATGTCGCCTCATTTTGAAGCTAGTCGCCGAGGAGGGAACATCTCCCCTCCTAAGAAGAGAAGAAGGGCGTGGCGTAAGAAGCCGGAAGAAGATGGAAGAAGACCCCGGAAGACCCCAAAGAAGACACAGACGTGGATTTGTTATGGTTTATTATTTTATGGCTTACCTGTGGATTGGTTCCTGTGCTTCCGGGTCGCTTGGATTTCGGTGAGTGGACATCTAATGGTGAGTAAACAAAAGAAAAGTTTATTATTTGAACTTTTACAGGTTTTTATAATTTTTCATTCATGTCTTTTATTTTTTCACTCCCATTTAATGCCCCTTTACTGTATCTATGTATATAATACATTCACGGACACTGAATGGGTGTATTGTATGTGAATTTTGTATGTAAATGCATTGTATTTTATGCTGTATTATTGCCCCTGTATGTTATGTTTATCTATCTGTATGGATAGACATAAAGGGATAATAATTGATTGTTTGGCTCATATTTAGGCTCTTTTCATGTATGGATAATGTATTTAGCATCTTTATTTTGTCATTTTTGTGAATAATTTCTATTTAGCTAATGCCTTCTTTATGGTAGTAAGATTAGAATGATGGTGGTTACTTTAAATTAGATTTGTTTTGCCAATGGTTTGGCTTTAGCAATTGAATAGGGAATTGTATAATTGATTTGTATTGTATTTTAATTGTTTGAGGAAATGGATTAATTGATTGATGCTAATTGTATTGATGTTGGTTAGATTCTAATTGATTTTCAGGATGGCATTGGTGGTTAGGGGACATTGTTCATAGTGTATTTTATTGTTACATATATTTTGCATAGTGTTATATGATGCACATATTAATTGCATCATGTACACACTCTATGCAATTTTGTGACATTTCATAGACATTTGTGTAGCTGCAGTTTGTTTTTTTTATATTTGCAATGGCTGCTGGATTTATTGTAACATGAAATGTGGTGGTTTTAAGATTAAAAATTAATGTTTTGATTTGTGGATGTTTTATGTGTTTCATAATGGGCAAATAATATATTATCCATATCTGGATAATAGTTATTTTGCACATTATTGTACTGTATGTGTTGGGGGGGGGGGGGAGTGTATTGGCCCCAAGGGTATGTGGGTAGGCCTCCCTTGTGGGTAGTGGGTGAGGGTGGTTAGGCCTCACGGGGTGGGGGGTTAGAGTTGGAGGGTATGTAGGCCTCCCAAATGGTGGGTGAGGGTGGGTTAACCCCTTAATGACTGTAGCGGTTAATAACCGCTATGGTGATTAAGGGGTATGGGGACATTACATTGGCTATTGTAATTGTTGTGCATGTTTTGCAGCACCGTAGGGGCATGAGCAGGATGAAGATGAGGATAAAGACGGCCTTCATCGTGGGTGCCTGTAAAACGTAAGTGTAAAATGTTTTTATTGTATTTATTGTCATTTATATGTATTTTAAATGGGCAAATGCATTATTATCCATATGTGGATAATAGTAATTTTGCCCATTACAGTACTGTATGTGTTAGGGGGCGGGGGGGATGTGTGTTGTTTATTGGGGGCAATTGTCCCCAATAAACATGCTAATGTGCCTTAACCCCTTCATTGCCTTAGCGGCTATCCGCTAAGGTAATGAAGCAGCATTAATGTATTTTTATTAATAGTGTGCGGGAGCAGGGGGTCCCCTGAGCTGAACCGCATTGATTTCTGCCTCAGAGACCCCCTGCTTCCCGAGTTACATGCCCCACTTTGGGGCATCGGTGCCAGTGCGGACGCCATCTTCATAGAGCCTACGTCATGTCTTGGACGCTATAAAGATGGCGGTGGCACTGTCACCCGATGCCCCATACTGGGGCCTGTAACTCGGGAAGCAGGGGGTCTCTGATGCAGAAATCAATGCTTTTCAGCTCAGGGGACCCCCTGCTCCTGTACACTATTATTTAAAATACATTAATGCTGCTTCATTACCATAGCGGATAGCCGCTACGGTAATGAATTATTGTTTATTGTTATGTATGTTTTAATACTAGTGTAGATGTGCAGGGGGTCTCCTGAGCTGAACCGCATTGGTTTCAGGTCCGAGGACCCCTACTTCAGGAGATACAGGCCCCTTTATGGGGTGGCGGTATCCCTCTGCAGAATGTAAATAACCCGGTCACGTGACGCGGGAGCTTTAAACTGCAGGGGACACCGGCACCCCATAACGGGGCCTGTAACTCCTGAAGTAGGGTGTCCTCGGACCTGAAACCAATGAGGTTCAGCTCGGGAGACCCCCTGCTCATGTACACTATTATTAAAATGTTTTTATTTAGTGTACGATCGCCTGTAACAGTCTTGCATGGAGATAGCAAATCTCCATGCAAATGTTACAGGTGGCTTTTTTTTTCTATCAGCTAGCGTACGTAAAGGTTAAGAACGCTAGCAGGGGGAAAAAAGCAACTCGTACGCTGTGGCTGTTTTGAGCTATTTTGAGCAGGTACGTTAAAAAATGGCCTCAAGGCCTTAGTGCATCGCGTCCCCGGCTTCACTTTTTAACGGACCTGCTTTTTGGCCAAATCAGAACGCAAAGCCATTGAGCTTAGTGCATAGCCCCCAGAGAGAGAGAGACAGACACAGAGAGAGACAGACACAGAGAGAGACAGACACAGAGAGAGACAGACACAGAGAGAGACTGACACACAGAGAGACAGACACACAGAGAGACAGACACAGAGAGAGACAGACACAGAGAGAGAGAGAGACAGACACAGAGAGAGAGAGACAGAAACAGAGAGAGAGAGAGAGAGAGAGAGAGAGACAGACACAGAGAGAGACAGACACAGAGAGAGACAGACATAGAAAGAGACACAGAGAGAGACAGACACAGAGAGAGACAGACACAGAGAGAGACAGACATAGAAAGAGACACAGAGAGAGACAGACACAGAGAGAGACAGACACAGAGAGAGACAGTCACAGAGAGAGACAGACACAGAGAGAGAGAGACAGACACAGAGAGAGAGAGACAGACACAGAGAGAGAGACACACAAAGACACACACAAATACAGAGACACACACAGAGAGACACACACACACACACAGAAAAAGAGAGACACACAGAAAGAGAGAGACACACAGAAAAAAGAGAGACACACAGAAAAAGAGAGACACACAGAAAAAGAGAGACACAGAAAAAGAGAGACACACAGAAAAAGAGAGACACAGAGAAAGAGAGACACACAGAGAAAGAGAGACACACACAGAGAAAGAGACACACACACACACAGAAAGAGACACACACACAAGAAAGTGACACACACAGAGGGAAAGAGACACACAGACAGACACAGAGGGTGAGAGAATGAGAGAGACAGAGACAGAGAGAGAGAACACACATGCAGAGAGAATGAGAGACAAAGAAAGAGAGTGAGAGGGTGAGAGTAAGAGGGCGAGGGCGAGAGGGCGAGGGCGACAAAGGGAGAGGGAGAGGGCGACACAGGGAGAGGGCGACACAGGGAGAGGGTGACACAGGGAGAGGGAGGGGGCAACACACTCACAGATACACACACTCACTCACAGACACTCACAGACACACACTCACTCACAGAAACATACACTCACTCTCACTCACAGACACACACACACTCACTCACAGACACACACACTCTCACTCACAGACACACACAGACTCACTCTCACTCACAGACACACAAACACACTCACAGACACACTCACTCACAGACACACTCACTCACAGACACACACACTCACAGACACACTCAGACACAGACACACTCAGACACAGACACACTCAGACACAGACACACACAGACACACTGAGACACACACACTCACAGACACACACACTCACAGACACACTCACTCACAGACACACACACCCACTCACAGACACACAAAGACACTCACTCACAGACACACTCACTCACAGACACACACTCACAGACACACACACTCAGACACACTCAGACACAGACACACTCAGACACAGACACACTCAGACACAGACACACTGAGACACACACACACACTCACTCACAGACACACACACCCACTCACAGACACACAAAGACACTCACTCACAGACACACTCACTCACTCAGACACACACACTCACAGACACACACACTCACAGACACACACTCACAGACACACACTCACAGACACACACTCACAGACACACTCACTCACAGACACACTCACTCACAGACACACACACTCACAGACACACACACTCACAGACACACTCACTCACACACATTCAGACACACAGACACACACTCACTCACAGACACACACACTCACTCTCACTCTCTCACAGACATGCAGAGACACACTCAGTGACACACACTCAGAAACAGACACACTCAGACACAGACAAACTCACAGACACACACACACTCACAGACACACACAAACACTCACAGACACACACACTCACTCACAGACACACAGACACTCCCTCAGAGACACACACACTCACAGACACAGACACACACACTCACAGACACACTCACAGACACACTCATTCACAGACACACTCATTCACAGACACACACACATACACACACACACACACACACACACACACACACACACACACACACACACACACACACACACACACACACACACACACACACACACACACATACACACACTCAGTCACAGACACACTCACTCACAGACACACACTCACAGACACACTCACAGATACAGACACTCACAGACACACACACAGTCACTCAGTCACTCAGTCTGTCACACACACACACTCACCGGGTCGCACGTGGCAGCAGTGAGGCCTCCGCACAGCAGTGGGCCCTCCACACGGCAGCGGGGCCTCTGCAAGGCAGGGGGGGTCACACATCGCAGCAGGGGCCTCCGAAGGCAGCAGGGCTCTCTGCAAGGGGCCGCCGGGGCCGCCCCCCCGAAGCGGCCGACGCCGCAGCATGCTCCCCCCACCGAAGCGAACCCCCTTCAGAGGCGGACACCTCCGGGGAGCAAGCGGGGTTCGAGCAGGAGATCAGGGGGAGGAGGCGCGCACGGGGGAAGATGGGTTGGCGCTTCCCCCTCCGTATCAAGTTGGGAGCGGATGGGGGCTGGGTTGCGCACGGGGCTTGTGTTGGCGCTTCCCCCTCCGTCCCACGTGGGGAGCGGGGGGGAGGGGTGTGGGAAGGCTGGGTTGCTGGGTGAACAGGCAGCGGGCCCACAGGCAGCGCAGAGGGCAGGACACCCTGCTTGCCCTGTGCATGCGCGCCGGGACAACGGAAATCCCTGCCATCTTTTTCAACTTTTTTTTAAATGTAATTAACTGGCGCCCGGCCGGGCCCCCCCTGACTCACGGGAGGAGATCAGGGGCAGGAGGGGGAGGAGATCAGGAGGGGGAGGAGATCAGGGGAAGGGGCTCTTCCCCGCGTTAACCCAATCAGGGAGGGGGATTATTTATTTATTTTAAAAAAATAAAAAATTGGCACGAGCAGGGGAATTCATAGAGCACGGCTCGCCAGCGGCCTATATCCACTCGCCACGGGCGAGTGGTTATCATTATTTGTCGAACACCGTATATAAATATATATATATATACACACACACATACATATATATATATATATATATATATATATATATATATATATATATATATATATATATATATATATATATATATGCAAATACAACTGTATGCTCATCTGCATGTCTTAGGCAGGTCTGCAACCCCGCCTTTCCCTGTTATCACCCAGCATACAGCACTTCCACTGCAGCAAGGGATTCTGGGAAATGACATGCAAATGAGCACACAGTGTCACTTTTTGCCTCAAAAACCATTTTTAACATGGTTCCCTATAGGCTTAAGCTTGCTGCATGGTCACAGCTTTGAGCACAGCCAGGGTTAAGGTGCATAACCAGAAAACCACCCACAGACAGCTGTTTCGACCTTAATGGGTCTCATCAGTGTGGGGTTGCAGACCTGCCTAAGACATGCAGATGAGCATACAGTTGTATTTGCATATTTGCTTTTCTGTGGAGGGTTTTTGTCACTTTTTCTACTCACCATAACTTAACTCAGTATTATGGTATATATATATATATATATACACTGTATATACACACACACACACACACATATATATATGTATATATATATATATATATATATATATATAATCAAAAAATAAATAGATGATACCGTTCTCTGGCTAACAAAATGCTTTTATTTGTGTGAGCTTTCGGGATACACTGATCTCTTCTTCCGGCGATGTTACAAGGAATGAAGCAAGCAAAGGGTATACTTAAAAACAGTGTCTCTTGGAATGTTATCTGTGCTTGTCCCTCCCCCGTGTGTGGATGAGATTTATGGCTAGAGGTGTTAAATGGTTCCTGAAAGTTAGTGATGTAAGAGTGTGTGTATCTGTGTGAATATAAATGAATGGAGAGTCCACAGTGTATACAGTGCTTTACAAAAGGTGTGTGGAGTGAGAGTTAATATAAATGGTGTGGGTAGGTGTGGAAATGTGAGAGATTGTAGCATAACTAAAAGTGTGTGTAGAAACTATGTGGTCCCTATTGGTGTATAGGGATGGAAAAACAAGGAGTATTAGTATGTGTAAGAGACAGCTGTGTGTGCGTACATATAGCCCAGTATGTACAGACATGGCCTATAGCGCTCATGGGAAGAGAGTTCACTTGTGTCAGTAATGACTCATAAAATTTCGATCTCTGTTTAGACCACCGCTAAGTGTCCCGAACAGTTGCATAAATTTGTATTCATGCAACCGTCTCTCTTTCGGTGTTTTAAGATTGCCTTTGAGTATGGCCACCTTCAGATCGTTCATCTTATGGACAGAGTCAGAGAAATGTTCGCAGACAGGACTGTCTCTTGTTCCGCGTGTGATGCTGTGGCGATGTAGGTTCATTCTCTTGTTTAGCCCCTGCCCCGTCTCACCTATTTAGTAGCAGCCCCCTGAGCATTTCATGCACATGATGAGGTACACGACATTGCTGGAGGAACAGGTGAACCTTCTTCTGATTTTGTATTCCCGATTCCTGTTCGGTATTTGTATTGTGTCCGCTGTGTAGAGCATTGCGCAGGTTTTGCATCTTGCGTCCTGGCATGGTTTCGTCCCGCATTCAGTTGTAGTGCTGAATACTTTACTCCTCACCATAATATTCTTGAGATTATGAGGTTGCCTGTATGATAATAAGGGTGCTTCAGGGAAGACCTGTTGCAGTCTTGTATCTTCCTGGAAGATGGGTTGTAGTTCCCTGGCGATCTTGCATAGGGCTCCTAGGTGTGGGTTATATGTGACCACCAAAGGTACCCTGTCGCTTGTCTCTTTCTGTTTGTATTCAAGGAGATCACTTCTTGGTATTCTGGTGGCTTTGTGAATTTGCTGGTCTACAATTCTGCGGTTATATCCACGGTTTATAAAATCTGATCTCAAGGCTTTAATCCGCTGGTCTCTGTCTGCTGTGTCGGAGCATATCCGAGTTGTATCGTATGGCTTGACTGAAGATGGTTGCATGTTTGGTGTGTGTCGGGTGGAAGCTGTTGTCCCTCAAATAGCTGGCTCTGTCTGTAGGTTTGCGGTATACAGAAGTCTGTAGTTGGTTGTTCTTTATAGTAATGGGGGTGTCTAGGAAATGTACTTCATCTGGGGAATGGGTGATTTTGAGGTTGATTGTCGGGTGGAACGTATTGAAGTTGTCATAGAAATGTAGGAAATCCTGTTCGCCAGAGGTCCAAATCAGGAGGATGTCATCGATGTAGCGAAGGTATGTAAGGGGTTTCAAGTGACAGGTGGAAAGAAAGTCACTTTCCAGTTTTGCGCAGAACAGATTGGTATACTGTGGCGCCATCCGAATACCCACAGCGGTCCCGGTTGTCTGGAGGTATGTGTCATTTCCAAATATATATATATATATATATACAGTGTTCGACAAACCTATACATTTGCTCGCCCCGGGCGAGTGGATTTAACCCCCGGGCGAGTAAATATTGGCCCAAGCAGCACATGTTTGGTACTAGGTAGCGAGTAGATTTTTTTGTGTGGCGAGTAGATTTTTTGGTGATTTGTCAACCACTGTGTGTATATATATATATATATATATATATATATATATATATATATATATATATATATATATATATATATATATGAAACAAAAAGAAGACGGCGCTGCTCCCATAGTATAATACTGTAAATAGATAATTTATTGATAAATGCTGCTAGATTACAGACACTTACAATAGATAAAAAGGTCATAATCAGTGGTTAAAATGATCTTGGCACATCACCCGTTATTCCATCTGTGTGCCGATCCAAGTGCAGCTGGTCTGGTAAGCTCCCGTTGCGGACGCGAGGAACGTGCGCGCGCACTCAATCTCTTCCTGGTATTCAAGTCTCGCGATAGCTGGTCACCGGGTAGTAGCACAGGATCCAGGCACAGTTCAATAAGCACACCCTGCACTGCTCCAATACAGGAATGGAATGGCGCCAAAGTATTGACGAATATACTTCTGATGTATTAAAGTCCAATATTTTCTCTTTCCCTACGCGTTTCGTCGCTTCATGCGACTTCCTCAGGGGTTAACACTAAACTGTTGGAGAACCACATATATAGCTAAATACATGATTAAATGCTTCAAGGCACATGGGTAATAATTAGATAATTAACTTCTTGGGGCTGGGTGGGGGTGAAAAAATGGAAAAAACATGAGGTTGAGAAAAAAATGACAATTACATGACAAATACATAAAGTGATAGTTATAAAAAACATACTATATGATAATAAAAGATGTGCAAATTATACATGAAGAATAATTATTTAATATGTGATAGTAATTAAAAACATTCAATAAAAGTGATAAGATATACATGTATAAAATAGATGATACATGTATGCTATAACAATTGACATAAAATAGTGTCCACACGGTAATGTAGATATGTTGTTAGGGCCTTTCAAAGATAGCCTGATCTACATTCAAGGCAAGGTACAGTAAACCTTTAACAAACAATAATTCTCATGTCGTGTCGTCCTCTAAAGTCTCTCCTAAGGCCCGGGCCATAGAGGGGTGAGGAGTTCCGAGCTGCGCTGACGCTGAGGCTCGCCTGCTGAAATCGGCGCGATTTCATGCCCATGCAGGCGAGCAAGCAGGCGCGATCGGAGGCGGGGGGAGACTGAGGGAGGCGGGGCAGTGACGACACTGGGCCAATCGCCCGCGACGCACTGACGTCGGCGCCGTGACGTTGATGCAGCTCCACGCTGATTGCATGTTTTCAGCCGACAGCACGCTGAAAAACAGCTTGGCGCTCGGCTGAAAACTCCAGCGCCTCAGCACGCCTGCGGACGCTCGCGTGAGCCCCCTCTAAAGGCATCCTCATTGAGGATGCAGGGGCTCAGCGCGGAGCGTCCGCACAGCTCAGCACGGCCTGTCCTTCTATGGACTCGGCCTAAGTCTGATTCCCAGTGTCTAATGTAACACAGTCTGGTCTCGTTGGGCGTCACTGGACAGATCACTTCCCTGTACATCCTAGATGTGAGTCCCCTTGTGTCCGTAGCTCTAGCACACAGCTGCTCAAAATTTGTTCGTGCCGGTCTGATTGGGGTTTTGTTATAAAAATCTCTGATCTGGAGAATTCTTTATTTGGGATAGCTTTAGAGGATTTAATTTGCTCAAACTTTGTATGTAGTTTCTACCCTGCAGATCCTTAAGACGGGTTATCCCCGCTTGAATCCAATTGAAGAGGTTCTTGCTATTCAGCCCTGGAGCGGAGTCTGGATTGCCGGCAATTGGGGTCATCAGTGAGCCTGTGGTAGTCAAGTGGCAGCTAAATTTTGTGGCCTCCCAAACTCTTAATGAATTAACCATGGTCTGTAGCGGATATATGTGTGTATACCAGTGTTACTTCTCTGGGCGTGTATGTGTATACCAGTATTACTTCTCTGGGCGTGTATGTGTATACCAGTATTACCTCTCTGGGCGTGTATCTGTATACCGGTATTACCTCTCTGGGCGTGTATGTGTATACCAGTATTACCTCTCTGGGCGTGTACGTGTATACCGATATTTCCTCTCTGGACATGTATGTGTATACCGGTATTACCTCTATGGGCGTGTATGTGTATACCAGTATTACCTCTCTGGGTGTGTATGTGTATACCGGTATTACCTCTCTGGGTGTATATGTGTATACCGGTATTACCTCTCTGGGCGTGTACGTGTATACTGGTATTACCTCTCTGGGTGTATGTGTATACCGGTATTACCTCTCTGGGCGTATATGTGTATACCAGTATTACCTCTCTGGGTGTGTATGTGTATACCGGTATTACCTCTCTGGGTGTATATGTGTATACCGGTATTACCTCTCTGGGCGTGTACGTGTATACTGGTATTACCTCTCTGGGTGTATGTGTATACCGGTATTACCTCTCTGGGTGTTTGTGTATACCGGTATTACTGTGAAGGTAATAAAGTATTATAAGAAACTATTCGTCCATTTTGTATGCATTCCGCCATATTGAATCTGCTTTAATTTCAAGGCTTGGAAATAACGCAGTATGTTTTTATATAAGCTAATAAGTCTCTCTCTTTCTCTCTCTCTTTCTGAGGTGAATCGAAACTCAACCAGGAGCCTTTTTTCTGCTAACTCTCGGTTTCCTGTGAATTCAGCTGGTCTACAGAGAATCGAAACTGAAGCTTATGGTTTACAGAGAATCGAAACTGAAACTTATTGTCTGCCTATATATATTCTGTAATACATATACTCGGCACGTCAGTCTGAACTACGGAGCCTGAGGGAACTGATACATGACTCTGTGTCATTTATTGGGATCCGGGGTGCACCCAGGCTTGTGTTATACTAATTTGGCAATCCACATCTGAGCAGAGACCCTGACATGAGAAGGGAACCTCAACATTTGGCGTAGCCGGCAGGATCCTTGTGAAGGGACACCGGAACAATCCTGGACCCGTCTCTATCCACGGACGACCGTCCCCTGACCGGACTGATTGAGGCCTGATCAACCTCTAAGGACAAGGTAAGATATATTCAGAATATATTTTTACCGAACTCCTGTCAGTCTGTTCAGGTTGGCGATCTCTTGGTTGACGGTAACAGTATTGTTAATCTATACAAGACCATAGAGTCCGGTGGTTCCCGCCAAGGATTTATATAGTTAGTAAGGTCTTGTGACTGCCAGATGTGTGGTTTATATGTATGCTTGTAGTCATAGGGGTTACGGAATCAAATGTAGAAAATAGACACAAGGGGAAGAGTCTAGTGATATCTATTGTTAGATAATCGGAGGACCGTCCATACAGGTGACGGTCCGGGGAGTGTCTGCGCACCTTCCCGTCTAGGTCAATTTATCACTGAGACTCAAGAATCCCGGTACCGCCGGTAGTGGCGCAGGTTCATACGAGGTTGTTTTGGAAGATAGACAATGTTCTCGAGGTTATTTAGGGGACGAGTGTGTAAGGATATCTATTGTTAGATAATCGGAGGATCGTCCATACAGGTGACGGTCCGGGGACTGCCTGCGCGCCTCCCCGTCTAGGTCAATTTATCGCTGAAGCTCAAGAGTCCAGGTACCGCCGGTAATTGGCGCACGTGTCCGAGTTTGTTTTTAAAATAGACAATGTGCTCGCAGTTTTTAAAGAAGGATTTGCCTTCTGGTGCACGGGATTCCGTAACTCTTGTGACAGAACGGGAGGGAAAGAAGTATACCAAGAAATGTAAATTGTTGTTCAAACTGTTAGATTTACCCCCTACGGGAAGATTGCAACCGAAGTTGTTAAGAACGAATATGCAAATGTGTAAGGGGAAACTGAAAGATGAAGGCCTGTGGGAAAATGCAGAGAAATTTCTGAGTGTTGCCATAGATCTTCAGAAAGAAGGTTATGAAGAAGTAGAGTGTGGAGAGAGAAATAAGAAATGTTATTGTTATGTGAAACCAGAAAATGTGACCCCTGGTTCGGTAGTGGCAGAAAAAGACCAAATGTTACAGGGAAATCCACCCCCATACCCGCAGACGACCGGTAGACCCTCTCCCTCAGCCCCTGTACCGGCCCCTTATTGGGTATGTTCTGTTTGCCAGTGTCAAAAATCCCCTGGTTTATATGCAGGAATTGGGATACAATTAGATACTGTGTATATTATTTGGAAGGGAAAGAAAGTGTTATAAGTGAAGAAAAAAAAAAAAAAAAAAGGTGCAGTTTTAACATTTGAGCACAGGCAAGTAAGACAGGGAAAGGAGTCTTAGCCTGCCACCTAGTGGCCGAGAGAGAGAACAGAACGGAAAAGAATGCCATCCCTGGTAATATTTATTTGAAAACTTTGTTCGTGCTGGCCACACGAATGGGTCTTTTAAAACCAGAAAATATTCTTTTTCCTTCTGTTCTAATAGCAACTAGAAAGAGGAGTCTTTTTCTATGGGAGGGAGAAGTTCAGGGAGCGCAGTCTTATGTGTTTTTTTTTTTTGAATCCCACATGGAAATATACCTTACGTTAGTATGAGTCAAAATAATTCTGTTGAGGGACAGAAGGGTACCGCTGCATTTATTTTATCATTGCCAGGACAGAAGTTAATATAAGAACAAGTGAAAAATAAAGCAAGTACGCTGTTTAAAGTATGTAGTATTACTGCAGCAGAAGGCAGGTTACAGCCAGAAGAGTGGCGAAAGATATTGAAAGAAAAGAGAGGAATTTTGAATGATAACAACCTGCTGAAGATAGCAGAAGCCTGGTTTAATGTTACCAAGGCTGTCCAGAGAAAAATAGACCGAGCAGGAGATAGAAAAGGGAGGGAAGATTGTTTTAATTGTGGTGTGACTGATTTATCTATGCTCACTCCTTTGTTACCTTCGCTTCCAGCTCCAGCAGCACCCCCCAGTACCCGACCCCTGCCCATGGTTATATGGGCAGACGCCCAAGCAGGTAGAAGGCGCCCCAATAATGTATGTCACCTCACCCCCTTCCTGGTAGACACAGGTGCAGCCAGGAGTGTAATTAGAGCTGCAGACATACCCGACCCTTCCTATTTGTCTGATATTGATGTTTTATGTGTGGGGGTAGATGGCACACCGCGCTCTAGCCCATTAACACGACCCCTACAGATAGGTCCCTACCCTGAACTATTTGCACGATTTGTAGTTTTCTATACTTGCTCGCTTAATCTGTTTGGCGCTGATGTTTTGTCCAGGTTACAGGCCTCCATAATATTCTCCGAGGACGACACCATTGATGTACCCTCCCCGCTCTGGGAATCAGATGTCTCTGCCCTTTGTTCCCTTCCGATACTTTTGGCATTAGCGGACAAACCCTCAGCTGCCAGTATACCGCCCGCTGTCATGGATAGGATCCCGTCCAACTTATGATCCACCGGCCCTGAGGATAACGGGCACCTAAGGGTACCGCCCATTGTTGTACAGCTCAAATAAGGGGCCCCGTTTCCCCGTAAACTGCAATACCCCTCTTTTCCCTGTGAAGAAACGCACCGCGAAGGGTGAACCTGATAAGTATAGAATGGTTCAAGATACTCAAGCAGTAAAAGATGCAACCATTGTACGATGTTTTTTTTTTTTTTTTTTCAATGTTTTTATTAGGCATTTTTAGAGAGTACAACATTTCTGACAAATTGTGTAGCCTAACATTTTCCAAAACATATATATATTTTTTTTTAAAAGGGGGGGAAAGAAGGGCAACCTAAGTTGTCCATGAAAAAAAGGGGGGGGAGCCTTCATAGAGAGAAGGTAAGGAGGGAGGGTGGTGGGGTGGTTGAGGGGGTGGGGGGAAGAGGGGGGGAGGGGGATGGGGGGGGGAGGGTATTGTCGTCCTACAGGGCTGATGGGGTGTGGCTGGTGGGGTTCGTACTGATTTTTTTCTTATGGGAGGGGAGTTAGTCTCCCACCTCCCTGGGTTGGTCGGGGCGCGCTGGTATAGTGGAACCAGGGTTCCCAGATATCCTCAAAGGCCGGGGTTTTTTGTCTGATGTTGGCTGTGAGCCTTTCCATAGTCATTACTTCCCCAATCCTTTTCTTTATTGTATTGAGCGCTGGCGTAGCTGTTTTCCTCCAGGAGGCTGCAATACAGCATCTCGCCGCAGTGAGAATGAAGGATATTAATTTCCTGGTGGGCCGAACTATATTCGGCATGGGTGCTGCCAACAGGAAGGTCAGTGGTTCAATAGGAATTTCTAGGCCTGTGACCTCTTTTATAAGAATTTGGACCTTGGCCCAGTATTTCACAATTTCTGGACAGGTCCACCAGATGTGGGCCATGTCCCCTCTATTACCACAGCCTCTCCAACATTGGTCTGATGCCAGAGGGTAGATCTGGTTTAATCGTGCTGGGGTAAGATACCAGCCAAACATGATCTTATAGATGTTTTCCTTAATTGTGGTGCAAAGGGAAGTTTCTGAGGCTGCCTGCCAGATTTCCTCCCAAGTCTCTCTTTCTATATCGACGTTATGGTCAGCTGACCATCGCAGCATGTAGTCGTGCTGTGTAGGGGACGTTGAGCGCATTAGGATATTGTAAATATCTGAGATGAGTCCCTTCTGGTAGGACTTGTCCTCACACAAGAGTTCAAACGTCGTGAGAGTGGGGTATTCTGGATGAGGGCACGTAGTTCTGACAAAGTTTCTGATTTGTAGATATTTAAAGGTGTCCAATTTTGTAATTTTAAATTTGTTCCTCAGTTCTTGGTGGCTCAGGAGCTTCCCTAGGCTCAGTACGTCGGCAATCGCCTCTATACCCCGTGTATGAAAGTGGGCGAACAGCTTAGATCCGCATCCTGGAGGGAATTTAGGGTTATTAACAAAGGGGGTGAGTTGTGAGTTTGTGGATGTGAGGTTAAATTTAAGTTTGCAACTGGACCAGGTATCCCACGTGAATCGTGAGGCCTGTAGCTTAAGATTGTGTAAGTGGCCATCTCCTCTGTTCAGGCTCCAGAGGCAGGCTTGCAGAGAAGGCAGTTTGGCACACCGAGTTTCCATTCCCACCCAGCAACATCGGGTCGGGTCTGAGTTCCACATTACTACCTGCCTGAGCTGAGCGGCTAGGTAATATTTATATAGGTCAGGCACCCCCATCCCTCCTCTGGATCTTGTGGTCATCAGGACTGATCTGGCTACCCTGGGTCTCTTACCCTGCCAAATGAAGTGGAGTAGTCTATTCTGTATATATTTTAGATCGGCGGCCGGGACCTGGATTGGGAGCGTCTGGAACAGGTACAACATTCTTGGGAGTATATTCATTTTGGTAGAGATCATCCTCCCAATCCATGAGATCTGATAACCTTCCCACCGATCTAGATCCCTTTTGATCTGATCCCATAGTTTCGGGTAGTTATCCCTATATAGGTCCCGATAGTGCCTAGATACATTAATTCCCAGATACTTAATGCATGAGGGGCACCATCGGTAGCTGAAATTTAGCTTGAGGAGTTTGATTATGGGGTCGGGAAGACTAATATTTAGGGCCTCAGATTTGTCGCTATTTATTTTATATCCTGATACCTTTCCAAACTCCGTCAGTTCCATCTGAAGGTTGGGGAGGGAAGTTAGGGGTCTGGTCAAGGTCAGGATAATATCGTCAGCGAATAGGGAAATTTTGTATTGTTCAGTGGCCATAGGTATACCCTGGATGTTTGGGTTTTGTCTTATTTTGGCCGCCAGTGGTTCAATCGTGAGAGCGAAGAGGAGAGGGGAGAGGGGGCAACCCTGTCGGGTACCATTTCGAATGTGGATTTGTTCCGCTCCTCCACCCGATAGTCTAACTGAGGCGGATGGCGTTTGGTAGAGCGCCTGGACACCCGTAAGAAAGGAGTCCCTGAATCCGAATTTTTTTAATGTTTGGTCTAGGAACAGCCAGTCAATTCTGTCAAATGCCTTCTCTGCATCTAAGCTTAGTAACATAGCTTGTGAATCTGTAAGGTGGGCCTGGTCAACAAGGTTAATGATTTTACGGGTATTGTCTGAGGCCTGACGGCCCAGGACAAACCCGACCTGGTCCATGTGTACTAGTCTCGGGAGAATTGGATTAAGTCTGTTCGCCAATATTTTACTGTATAGTTTTAGATCATTGTTCAACAGTGAGATTGGTCTATAGCTTCCGCATTGTGTGGGGTCCTTCCCTTCTTTGAGGATTATGGCCAAATTGGCGGACGACATTGAAGATGGGATAGGACATCCTTCTAAGAATGAGTTGAACAATTGTAAAAGGTGGGTGGACAGAATGGGGAGAAACTTCTTATAGTAGGCATTTGTGAAACCATCAGGGCCCGGTGCTTTAGAAATTTTGGAGGCCTTAACGGCCCATTCTAGTTCTTCCGCCGTTATTTTGGCGTTCAGGAGAAGGAGTTCCTCCTCTGTTAATGAGGGGAGGTCGCAGTCAGCTAGATAATCAATGGTAGCCGATAGCGCCTTCGGGTCTGGGCTAGCAGAGTGAGCCCTTAGGTTATATAATTTAGAGTAAAATTTAGTGAATTCCTCTGCAATTTTTTTTTCATTGTATTGGAGCTCACCAGCACTATTCCGGATCGCCGTTATTTGCGATCTTTTGTGTATGCCTCGTAACTTGCTAGCAAGAAGTCTATCGGCCTTGTTCCCTTTATCGTAATACCTCTGACCCGTCCATTTAAGAGCTTTTTCGACACTGTCCATTTGAATTATTCTTAAGTCGCTTCTGGTAGAAGTCAACTGTTTATAGATTTTCCGGGAAGGGTTATTTTTATGCTGTTGTTCTAAACTTATTATTTTGTCTGTTAGCTCTTTGGTTTGTTTAAGTTTAGTTTTTTTCCTATGGGAGGCAATCGAGATGAAATGCCCTCTAATTGTCGCCTTATGGGCTTCCCACAGGCTCGCTGGAGAGGTAACAGTACCTATATTTGTCCGGAAATATTCCTTAAGGGATTTTTTGATCTCCCGTACTGTCTCCGAGTGATTCAGTAGGGAGTCGTTCAGTCTCCAGGAATACGAGGTTGTTTTCACGAATGGAATGGATAGGGTCAGGGTGATGGGAGCATGATCTGACCACGTGATTGGGCCGATGTCAGTATCTAGGGCGGCTTCTAGGATGTTCTTGGTCGCAAGAAAGTAGTCTATACGGGAATATGTCTGGTGAGGGGCCGAGTAAAAGGTATAATCCCTTTGCCCCTGGTGTTGTGTTCTCCAAATGTCTAAGAGTGAGAAGTCCCCCATTATGTCCTTGAATTTTTTCCCCAGTCTTTGTGACTGGGTGGAGTGTTGTCGCCCTGGGAGGCTCGATTTATCTTCTTTAGGGTTGAGAGCCATATTTAGATCGCCTGCAATAAGTAGCGATGATAGGTATTGGGGGTCAATTTCTGCCAGAACTGTTTTTAAGAAATCTGTCTGGTTCTCGTTTGGGGCATATAGGTTAATAAGGGCGATTGCCGAGCCTGAGAGCGAACCGTAGACCACAATAAATCTTCCCTCTGGATCTGCCTGGATTTTAGCAAGATTAAATGGGGTGCCCTGACGAATCAGAATGGCGACCCCTCTGCGTTTACTACTATATGAGGCAAAGTAGCTCATCGGATACACATGCTGGAATGTTTTAGGCGGCTCCCGAGATGTGAAGTGTGTCTCCTGGAGGAAAACAACATCGCCTCCCAACCTCTTAAGTTCCTGTAGGGCCAGGCGTCTTTTTCTGGTGTTGTGGAGGCCCTTGACATTTAGGGAAGTAAACTTTAGAGCTTGTTGGCGTGACATTCTGCTTGGGATGGACGCAGACTAATTGTAAACTTTAAGTTAAGATGGTAGCTGGACAGCCAAGTGGGACGGGGGGTAGGGTGGGAGGGGAACCGCTGGGATAGGATCAGCGGATGTAGAAAAGAGGGAAGGTAGACCCTATTGGGGTCTGTAAAGTTTGAAACCGATCTGGTTTAAAGACCGGTTGGGGTGGTTTAAGACCCTAGGGGGGCGGGTCTGACGACTGTCTCCAGTAAGGGTGGGCCGAGTAGAGACCCTTAGCTATTGGGAGTTACAGCCAAAACATGCAGACCGTGGGAGTCCTAGAAGATTGGATTTCTCTCCTGTATGGGCAATGTGGGGAGTGGGAAGGGGAGAGGGCAGGCGCTGGGCTGCTCAGTTCTAGGGGTGGGCGGTGGGGGGGAGGTGAGTGGGGGGGGGGGATTCAGGGTTAGGCTGGGTAGGGGACCGCTTCTGGGAGGAGTCCGATTAATGTGTTCCTGGCTTCTGTACTGTGTTTACAGGCGCTCATATAGTGTACCTTGACCGCTCGGGTAGGTGTCTATAAGTGTTGAATGAGCCTGAGGTCTCTTGGGCCCTCCCGGGGCGGTGAGGTTCGGGTGCGTC
Organism: Ascaphus truei; assembly: GCF_040206685.1. Lineage (NCBI taxonomy): Eukaryota > Metazoa > Chordata > Amphibia > Anura > Ascaphidae > Ascaphus > Ascaphus truei. Next base: position 128,560 of record NW_027457064.1, read on the forward strand.
CCCTCCGTGGAGTGGTCCTTGGTGTGAGAAGAGGGGGAAGAGAGGAGGGTGGAGGGGAGGAGTTGGGGGAGGGTGTGGGAGGAAAAAAAGGGGGGTGATACGGGAGGGGGGAGGGGGTTGGGGGGGAAGATAAGGGGTAGAAGGGGGGGAGAGCAGTTCTGACATATCCTAAGCATAGCATTCAATACCAACATTGTACCTCGTATTAGATAGGCTGTGTGTATACAATGCTTGACAGATTGGTTACATACAATACTGAGCTGAAGCAGTCCACTCCTAAGCTTCTTTGGAACGGCGGTGGTCACCTGTGATTTTACAGGAGGACGAACCGTGGGTGGGGGAGGAGGGGGTGGGGGGGGGAGATTGATCATAGGGGAAGGGAAGCGGACTGGGGGGTGGTGGGGGGAGGGGGGGGTCTGGGGGAGGGGGGGGGGGGTTGGGGGAGGGGGTGGGGGGGGGAGGGGGGGTCTGGGGGAGGGGGGGGGGTTGGGGGAGGGGGGGGTTGGGGGAGGGGGTGGGGGGGGAAGGGGGGTTGAGAGGGAAAGGGGAGGGGGGGGGTGCAGGCTTAAACATTGATCCTTGCGCAGTGTACACAGTTTACATTTAACAATATAGACATCAAACATTTGCCATAGTACCGGTGTTGTGTGACCTTTTGTGGTAAACCTGGGCAAAGCGTCGGACAGATGGGGGGATAATTAGGGGGGGAGGAAGGGATAGGGGGTAGGGGGGGGGGGTACAGGCTTATACATTTAAACATTGAATATTGTACGTAATTTACATTTAGCAGTTGAGGCAACCGACATTTGCCATAGCACAGACGCTGTGCGACCTCGTGTGGTAAACCTGGGTACCGTGTCTGTCAGGCCAATCCGCGTGAGCGTGTCCGGCCGAACAGACGCGGGGGTGAGTGATTCAGTCCGAAGGGGTCGGGGGAGGGTAGGGGGGGGGCAGGGGTAGGGGGGGGTGGTGTGGGGGGAAGGGGAGGGAGGGGGGGGCGGGGGGAGAGTGTGACCCTGGGCAATGAGTCATAAGTAGTGAGAACATTTTTGCATTACAGTTAGATGAATGACGAATAGGCAGAGGCATACGGATCAGCTGGAGGGGAAAGAAAAAGGGGGGGGCGGGAGGGCCGGGGGGGCAGTGGGACAAATGGGGGTGAGGAGAGGATGTTAGGGGGAGGGGGTGGAAAAGGGGGAGGGGGTGGGAAAGGGGGGGGGAGGGGGACTTTAGAATGAGGGGGGGGGGTGCTGTTCCCGGATCAGGGAGCAGGGGGGGAGGGTGGTTGGGGGGCCAGGGGGGTTGGGGGTGGAAGGGAGGGGGAGGGGTTGGGAGTAGGTGGGGAGAGGGGGGGGTCCGGAGGTGGGGGTTGAGAGAGGGGGTGGGGGGGGGGGGCGAGGGGAACCGGCTTGATCGTGGAACCCAAAGCATTGTGCAGATGGAACATTCAAGTATGCAGGCACCAGATACTACGGTAATACTAAGTTAGTGCAGACTTTTGTGTCCTGTCAGTAGAATGTTGTATACGTGACTTTATTCTCCAGTAGATGTAGCTGGGTTGTGGCTGGAATACGTGGCCCCTCTCTTGGAGTGGATGGGGTGGGGGGGGGGTTGAAGGGGCAGCTGGGAGGGTTTGTCCTCAGGGGTTCGGGGTGGGGGGGAGCAGGGGTTTGGGGGGACCTCTTGCTGGGCATGCTATAGTGGGGAGGCGGGACATTGCTGACATAGAGACATATGGGGGGAGGTGGACGGGGCATGTGCGGGGCACTGGTACAAACTGGTACAAACCCTGGCTGTCAGCGTATGTCCGTTGTGTTTCTGGATCGCGGTTCCTGGGTTCTCGCGGTGGGGGGGGGAAGGGGGATCGGGTGTCCTGAATAGGGCGTGTCTATGACGTCATCCAGGACAGTCGGGTAGAGGAAGAGCTCCTGAGACCCTCCTGAATAAACCTACTTTTTAAGGAGTTTCAACCCGACCAAAAACCTATAAAAAGCCCCTAAAAGGTTCCTAAACACGGCAGGATGGCTAATAAAGGGAAAAATCCCCCGACTCACGGAGGAGCCAACTTCTTCACCCCTGCAAAGCGGCCTGCAGAAGTGAGTGGAAAGAGGCAAGATGGCCCCCAGACTCCAGGCCCACGAGGCACACAAGGCCCCACGGAATCAGCACACCCCGCCGAGTCCCCCCCACCCGCTGAGGGGGGAATCACGAAGGCATACTTGGAGGAACTACATGCCAAACTACAGCGCTCACTCCAAACCAACATCAAGGAGGCGGTGGCCGAAATCCGGCAGGATATCAATGGCCTCCAGGAGCGTACCACCACGCTAGAAGCCAGACTCGACGAGGCCCTACATCATCAGTCAGAGGCTGACGACGAAATCATCCGCTTGGGCCACGAAATCAACACCCTACGGGATGGCCTGGAAGACCAGGAAAACAGGGATCGCCGCCAGAACCTGCGCGTCCGCGGCATCACTGAGGCAATCCTGCCTGCGCACCTGAGGGCCTACCTGGTGGATTTTTTCCTTCTCCTTTGCCCGGACCTTGAGCCAAGAGACCTGGAGATTGACAGAGCGCATAGAGCTCTGGGGCCACGCTCCGAGGACCCTAATCGCCGGCGGGACGCGATCGTGCGACTGCACAGCTACTCAACCAAAGACAAGCTGATCGGCGCTAGCAGGGGGAGAAACACGATCGCGTTCCGAGGCAAACAGCTACAGATCTACAACGACCTTTCTAAACTAACCATAGATCGACGCAAAGCTCTTCGCCCCCTCACATTGCTCCTGAGAGAAAAAGGGGTAACATACAAATGGGGATTCCCCTTCAAATTGGTGGTCCCCCACAAGGGCAAATACCTAACAATTAGGCACCCCGAGGACATGGCACCTTTCGCTAAAGCCCTGGGCCTCCCAAATGACCCCTTCCAACCTGCCCACTCAGCCGGTGACCGGCCCCGAGAGAGAGACGACATGCCTGTGAGGACCTCTGAGAGAATTGCGGGACAGAGGCAAATCCGGGAAAAATGAGGGACCGCACAGAACTACCCACAAATTCCAGCCGGCAGAATACCACCGTTCATCCCACAACAAATAAAAAAAGAAACAACCCCCAAAATGGCGCTGGGTATATCCTTACCTTCCCTCGTGGCCTTCCCTTCGACCCAGGGCTCACCGGAGATCTTGCAGCCAGCCCCTGAGACCTCAATGAGGACAATCCAGCTACAGGACGACGAGGAGCTGAATCCGGAGCCCCGCTGAGGAGCATGATCCCTGCCTGCCTGCACACCGACATCAACTCCGCAGTCTCCCAAGATGGCGGCCGGAGCGTCCATACCCCTCCTCGTGGTCCTTCTCCGATCCGCGGTCGCTCTGTTGGTCGCTCACCAAAATGGCGCCCGAGGAGGCCTCACACCAGCGAGTCGAGCCCCGCCGAGGTCGGAGGGGCGCCGACTGACGTCATCGCGCTGCGCGATGGGTTCCCGCCGGCGACGGCTGCGCTGCCTGAGCATAGCGGTGGCTGTGCCGTCGGGGCGTGATGACGCCACCCAGCGCAGACCGCTGGACCTCCCCGGCGGCATCCTCCGGAGGATCCCCTTATCACCCCCTTCTCTCTCCCGGCCGGGGTTTCTTCAACGCTCCCCCCCCCCCCGACCGGGGGGGCGGGGCCAAGGTGTAAAGCCCCATTGTACGATGTTTTAACAACAAATCCCTTTCAGATGACCCCAGAGGCTTCCAAGAATTTCACTGTTCTCAAACAGGTAATATCCTCTGCCCCTGCCTTGGGCCTCCCAGACTATGATTTACCCTTTAAACTTTTTGTATCAGAACAAAATGGACATGCAACTGGAGTGTTAACACAGCCACACGCTGGCCGATGTCGACCTATTGGTTATTACTCCAGCTGTCTCGATGCTGTGGCTCGTGGTGGACCGTCCTGTCTTCGTGCTGTCTTTGCTGCTCAAGCACTGCTGGATAGAACTTCGGACATTGTTCTAGGGCATGACCTCATTCTCCTGGCACCACATGACATTGCTGCTATTCTCAATCAGACACAGCCAAAACATCTGTCCGCTGCCAGACACCTCAGGCTGCAATGCTCGCTTCTCATTCCAGACAATGTCACCCTTCTCCAGTGCCAAGTGCTTAACCCCTCCACTCATCTTCCACTTCCCGAGGGGGGAGATATGCAGGGACACGAACAAGAATAAAGCACAGCTGGAGTCGACCTACCCCATGATTGCTTCGAACTCATGAAGCTAGAAACTGCGCATCTGCCCACGGTGAGTGAAACGCCGATACAGAACCCAGATCTAATCCTGTTTGTGGATGATTCTCGATATGCTGATCAACAAGACACACACCTACCATACGGGTTATGCGGTCACCACAGACTCTGTGGTCCTACTGGCAGCACACTACCGTCAACAGCATCTGCACAAGAAGCCGAACTACAAGCCCTCACTGCAGCGTGTAAACTGGCAGAAGGACAAACGGCGAATATCTACACTGACTCTAGATGTGCCTTTGGAGTAGCACATGATTTTGGCGTCATTTGGCAAACAAGGGGATTTCTGACAGCAGCAGGAACACCAGTGAAACACAGCTCAGCCATACAAGCTCTGATGGACGCCCTACTCCTTCCAAGCCCTGTGGCCATCCTGAAGGTAAAGCCCATGGGAAACTGAACACAGAAGAAGCCAGAGGAAACCATCTGGCGGATGCTGCGGCAAAACAAGCTGCCAGCGGGATACGAGAAGTGGAAGATCGAGTGGACACGACAAGGATAGTTCCGTTAATGCAGAACCTCCCAGTGAATCGAGAATATCTGAAGAAGTTGCAAGAATCTGCAACAAAGGAAGAAAAGGAAAGCTGGAAGAAAAGAGGTGCATCGCCCCAAGAAGGAATTTATGAGTACAAAAAGAAACTTTGTCTGCCATGGGCACATGGAGCAGCACATCTCTCGAAGACTCTTATGAATGCACTGATCGACAAATACTATGTGGCGCCTGGAATTACCCCAATGACTAGTAATTTCTGCAAATTATGTACAATTTGCGCAAAGTGTAACCCAGGATGTGTGGAAAAACCACCGCAGAAATATCTTGCAAGGCCCTGCTTTCACTGCTACGTTAGCTAAAGAAATTTGGTCCGTGCTAGGGACCACCCTTGCTTTCCACACCCCATACCATCCCCAGAGTAGCGGAAAGGTAGAAAGAATGAATGGCACACTGAAAACTAGAATGTTGAAAATGGCCCAGGAAACAAATATGCCCTGGCCAGATAGTCTACCCATTGTTTTGTTCAGTGTTCGATACACCCCATGAGGGGAATATGCTCTATCCTCATTTAAGATACTGTTTGGTACTGCCCCCAAACTTGGTTGTTACTACCCACAGCAGTTACAGATGCAGTCTGATGTTTTGACCAAATATGTAACTGCCCTAGCGCAAGAACTAACCAATATGCATGGTCGAGTGTTTTCTTCTATTCCAGATCTAGATACCGGGACTTATAAACTCGTGCCCGGAGACTGGGTGCTTGTGAAGAAATTTGTAAGGAAATATTCCCTAGAGCCCAGATATGATGGTCCTTTCCAAGTTCTGTTGACCACAGCGACATAAGTCAAGCTAGCTGGCAAGAACACCTGGATACACGCCTCTCATTGCAAGAAGGTTCCAGTTCCCAACGAGGACACCTCAGAAGGAAAAATGATTCTATATATCCTTTGTTTGTTAGGTTTGGGGGAGGCACAAGAGATTGCTATCACCCAACATGAAGGGGCAGTCACGTTTTGGTATAATTCATCCAATACTCATGTAGCTACCTTCTCCTTCAATTACTGTAATATTGTCAGCTGTTCCTCAACCGATTGGCAGTGTAATATGTACCGAGACACTCCGAACTCTAGAGCCATATATATATATGTGTTACAGACAGTTATTGGGGACAGGAATGTGATTACTGGGGAGCAGTAGGATGGAACACGGGAACAGATTAGGGATACCAACCACAGAATGGCCTAGCACGAAAAGACAGAAATGGTTTGTGAATTACACCCGTGATGCGCTACAAGGCCTGGCTGACCAACTTGGACCCACTTCCACTATGACGTTCCAAAATAGAATGGCTTTAGATATGATATTAGCAGAAAAAGGGGGGGTTTGCCATATGATTGGAGATGCGTGCTGTATATATATTCCCGGGAACACAGGCCCGGACGGTAAGGTTACCACAGCTATTAATAAACTGAAAGATTTGTCTGATGAACTTAAAAGAAATTCTGGTATAACAGACCCATGGGACAAGTATTTCTCGTGGCTGTCTGGCTGGCGACAATGGTTGACACAACTGGCAATATTTCTCCTGATTATACTTTTGGTTCTGGCAGTAGTGGTCCTCTGTGTTATCCCGTGCTGTAAGGGTCTCTGTAAGAAGGCTGGATCTGAGGTTATACCCACAATGGTAATGTACAACAAAGACAATATTGATCTGGAAGATATACCACTGCAGAAATCACCCAAGATGTTCAATTACAGTACAACCAAACTCGAATAAGGGGTGACCACTCTAGAATCCCAGACCCTAGTGTGTTTGTTTGAGGTCAGGGAACCCTTTTGTGTATACTGTAGGTCTTCGAGTTTAGCGAGCCAGAAGTTGTCGGGGATGGGACAAGCCCATGAACAGCCGACCAACACCCTCAGGTAGGGACTCTAGCACAAGAAACAGAAATTAGGGACAGACACCTTCCTACAAAATGTCCTTTTAGTGTCTAGGGGGGAATGTGAAGGTAATAAAGTATTATAAGAAACTATTCGTCCATTTTGTATGCATTCCGCCATATTGAATCTGCTTTAATTGCAAGGCTTGGAAATAACGCAGTATGTTTTTATATAAGCTAATAAGTCTCTCTCTTTCTCTCTCTCTTTCTGAGGTGAATCGAAACTCAACCAGGAGCCTTTTTTCTGCTAACTCTCGGTTTCCTGTGAATTCAGCTGGTCTACAGAGAATCGAAACTGAAGCTTATGGTTTACAGAGAATCGAAACTGAAACTTATTGTCTGCCTATATATATTCTGTAATACATATACTCGGCACGTCAGTCTGAACTACGGAGCCTGAGGGAACTGATACTGCTGCGGCACAGTTTATTCGAGCATTTGCCCGTTCTGTGCCGCAGCAGTAGCCTGGCGCGCGCCCGAGTGTGACGGGCGCACGCCCAAGCAGCGGAAGAGCGCCCTCCGATCGGGGCGCTCTCCCTACCGCTGCCGGGTCCGCCGGGTCCCCCGGAACCCCCTGCCGCTGTCCCGCGATCGCGGGACACCAGGGCTCCCTCGGGGAGCCCCTGGACACGCGTGCAGCGGGCGCACGCTCCCGATGACGCGTGACCGCGCGTCTATGACGCGCGGCACGCCGAGGGGCGGCCACTAGCAAGCCGGGAGATTTCCCGGCTTGCGGTACCGACCACACTTCAATAAAGTGTGTCGGTAGTGTACATGACTCTGTGTCATTTATTGGGATCCGGGGTGCACCCAGGCTTGTGTTATACTAATTTGGCAATCCACATCTGAGCAGAGACCCTGACATGAGAAGGGAACCTCAACATTACCTCTCTGGGCGTGTACGTGTATACCGATATTTCCTCTCTGGGCGTGTATGTGTATACCGGTATTACCTCTCTGGGTGTGTATGTCTATACCGGTATTACCTCTCTGGGCGTGTATGTGTATACCGGTATTACCTCTCTGGGTGTGTATGTGTATACCGGTATTACCTCTCTGGGCGTGTATGTGTATACAGGTATTAACTCTCTGGGCGTGTATGAGTATACCTATATTTCCTCTCTGGGCGTGTATGTGTATACCGGTATTTCCTCTCTAGGGGTGTATGTGTATACCGGTATTACCTCTCTGGGCATGTATGTGTATACCGGTATTACCTCTCTGGGCTTGTATGTGTATACCGATATTTCCTCTCTGGACGTGTATGTGTATACCGGTATTACCTCTCTGGGTGTATGTGTATACCTTTATTACCTCTCTGGACATGTGTATACTGGTATTAACTCTGTGGGCGTGTATGTGTATACCGGTATTACCTCTCTGGGTGTGTATGTGTATACCGGTATTACCTCTCTGGGCGTGTATGTGTATACAGGTATTAACTTTCTGGGCGTGTATGAGTATACCTATATTTCCTCTATGGGCGTGTATGTGTATACCGGTATTTCCTCTCTGGGCGTGTATGTGTATACCAGTATTACTTCTCTGGGCGTGTATGTGTATACCGGTATTACCTCTCTGGGCGTGTATGTGTATACCAGTATTAGCTCTCTGGGCGTGTATGTGTATACCGGTATTAGCTCTCTGGACGTGTATGTGTATACTGGTATTACCTCTGTGGGCGTGTATGTGTATACCGGTATTACCTCTCTGGGTGTGTATGTGTATACCGGTATTACCTCTCTGGGCGTGTATGTGTATACAGGTATTAACTTTCTGGGCGTGTATGAGTATACCTATATTTCCTCTATGGGCGTGTATGTGTATACCGGTATTTCCTCTCTGGGCGTGTATGTGTATACCAGTATTACTTCTCTGGGCGTGTATGTGTATACCGGTATTACCTCTCTGGGCGTGTATGTGTATACCAGTATTAGCTCTCTGGGCGTGTATGTGTATACCGGTATTAGCTCTCTGGGCGTGTATGTGTATACTGGTATTACCTCTCTGGGCGTGTACGTGTATACCGGTATTAGCTCTCTGGGCGTGTACGTGTATACTGGTATTAGCTCTCTGGGCGTGTATGTGTATACCGGTGTTAGCTCTCTGGGCGTGTATGTGTATACCGGTATTAGCTCTCTGGACGTGTATGTGTATACTGGTATTACCTCTCTGGGCGTGTATATGTATACCGGTATTACCTCTCTGGGTGTACTGCTGCGGCCGAGTTTATTTGAGCATTTGCCCGGTCTCGGCCGCAGCAGTAACCAGGCGCGCGCCGGGATGTGCCTGGCGCGCGCCGAAGCCGCGGAGGAGCGCCCTCCGATCGGGGCTTTCTCCCTCCGCTCGCCGGGTCCCCCGGAACCCCCTGCCGCCGTCCCCCACATCGCGGGACACCAGGGCTCCCTCGGGGAGCCCTGGACGCGCGTGCAGGGGGCGCAGGCACCCGATGACGCGTGACCGCGCGTCGCACGCCGAGGGAGTGCGGCTAGCATGCCGGGGCATCCCCAGGCTTGCGGAGCTAGCCGCACTCAAATAAAATGTGCCGCCTCTGTATGTGTATACCTTTATTACCTCTCTGGACATGTGTATACTGGTATTAACTCTGTGGGCGTGTATGTGTGTAAAGGTTTTAACTCTCTGGGCGTGTATGTGTATACCGGTATTACCTCTCTGGACATGTATGTGTATACAGATATTAACTCTCTGGGCATGTACGTGTATACTGGTATTACCTCTCTGGATGTGTATGTGTATACCAGTATTACCTCTCTGGACATGTATAGGTGTACGGTATTACCTATCTAAGCGTATATGTGTGTAAGGGGGTCACCCCCGGTTCCCCTGATTTTCCTTTGCCCCCTGCCTTACCCCTGTGGCAGTGGGGGAAGGGGACGGCGACTTCTCCCGGCGGGCACCGCCCTCTTGGTTTTGGCGCGAGCTTCGCCCATGCGCAGTAAAGATCGCGCACGCGGTCCCCATAGAAAAGAGCTTTGCCAAGGACTACAATTCCCAGCAGCCTCTGGGGACTGCACTTTCACCCTGGTCACAGGCAGCATTGAAGCCAATAGAGCTGGCAGATTCTCATGCTGCAAAGTTGCAACAATGTTGTGTGCAGACAGGGTTTCTGTCAGTTGGAGCACACTAGTCAGTCAGGAAGAAGCAGAGCAAGGAGGCAGACAAGGGAAGGAGGTAGGGTACGGGAGAGAGGGATCCCCTGTACTAGCCAGCACCCTCTTGGCCCAAGATAGCTCTAGTTATCCCATATAGTGAGTGTTGCCAGGGATGCCCTAGAGTAAGGGACCCTGTCACTCAGGTTAGTCAGTTGTTAGTGGGAGTCAGGACTGGGCCTCGTTAGGGGAGTAGGCAGACGCTTAACCCCTTAGGCCCCAGATAGACTCTCCCTCTCCAGGGTATGGTGTATGTAGGATTGGTTGCTGTGTGTTGTTGCTGCATGTGCTGGGCGCAGTGTGTGCAGCGTGTGTGAATGTCTGCAGGCTGACGGTGAGAGCTGTGTGTCTGCTGCAGGCTGTTAGGAGTAGCGAGTAGCTAGATGTTAGGGAGGATTAGGGACTTGGGTAGCTAGGGGAGTGGGGCAGGTTTTTACTCCGCAGGCCCTAGGAGATTTCCCCAAGCCACCCCAGGTTGCGGTTCATCAGGGACAGGCCCTAGGTTAGGGTTCCTGTCACGTTAGGGTTAGTTAGGGATAGTCAGGGATAGCGGCGGCTGCTGTTCCCGTGATTCGGTTGCTGTTACCGTGAGACGGTTGTGTTCCCGTGAAGCGGTGGGACCCTCGTTGGGGTTCCTGGAGAAGTACCTGGAAAGGATCAGACGGATGCATCGCACGTCTGACCCTTTGAGAAGAGTGTTGCAGGCCCGAGCACCGGAGTGCTCGGAAGGTACCTCTGTATTATATGTGCACCAACAGGCCTATTAGTTCACAGTGACTGCGCAGTCACCCACGATCTCCGTAGGAGTACGGGACATTGGGTGGGGATTACAGGACAGTGGGTGGGAGCACCAGACATTGGGCCTGAGGTGATAAGGTTAACTGGTTATGAGGTTATGTAAATGTGATGATATTCTCCATGCATGTTAGTAAAGTCATATAGTTAATATACATGCTGTCTACGTGATTATTATTGTGATTGTCCTGCGAGGAACCACTCCCCCTCTGGTGGGAGCCATCGCAGGTGGAGGCGCTGTACCGAGAAGATGTTGTAAGTGATCACCCCTAGTATAATTACCCCAGGTTCCCCGTGGCGGAAGCTCAGCCCTCCTGTGAGCCAACAGGTAATGCACCACACCTATGGTAACACCGTATGTTTCCCCGCACTCACACTGTATATGCGATTGGGTGGGGTGGAATACCCGTTACATGTGTATACCGGTATTACCTCTCTGGGCGTTTCTGTGTATACCGGTATTAACTCTCTGAGCGTGTACGTGTATACCGGTATTACCTCTCTGGGCGTGTATACCAGTACTACCTCTCTGGGCGTGTATGTGAATACCGGTATTACCTCTCTGGGCGTGTCTGTGTATACCATATTACCTCTCTGGGCATGTTTGTGTATACCAGTATTACCTCTCTGGACATGTATGTGTACGACGGTGTTACTGCTCTAGGCGTGTACGTGTATACCGGTATTACCTCTCTGGGCGTCTATGTGTATACCGGTATTACCTCTCTGGGCGTCTGTGTATACCGGTATTACCACTCTGGGCGTGTATCTGTATACCGATATTACCTCTCTGGGTGTGTATGTGTATACTGGTATTACCACTCTGGGCGTGTATCTGTATACCGATATTACCTCTCTGGGTGTGTATGTGTATACTGGTATTACCTCTCTGAACATGTATGTGTTTAACCGGTATTACCTTTATGGGCGTGTATGTGTATTCCGGTATTACCTCTCTGGACATGTATGTGTATACAGGTATTAACTCTCTGGGCCTGTACGTGTATACTGGTATTAACTCTCTGGGCGTGTATGTGCATACCGGTATTACCTCTCTGGACGTGTATGTGTATACAGGTATTACCTCTCTGGGCGTGTATGTGTATACCGGTATTACCTCTCTGGACATGTATGTGTATACAGGTATTAACTCTCTGGGCCTGTACGTGTATACTGGTATTAACTCTCTGGGCGTGTATGTGCATACCGGTATTACCTCTCTGGACGTGTATGTGTATACAGGTATTACCTCTCTGGGCGTGTATGTGTATACCAGTATTACTTCTCTTGGCGTGTCTGTGTATGCTGGTATTACCACTCTGGACGTGTATGTGTATACTGGTATTACCTCTCTGGGTGTGTATGTGTATACCGGTATTACCTCTCTGGGCGTGTATGTATATACCGGTATTACCTCTCGGGACATGTATGTGTATACAGGTATTAACTCTCTGGGCGTGTATATGTATACCGGTATAACGTCTATGTGCGTATATGTGTATACCGGTATTACTTCTTTTGGCGTGTCTGTGTATGCCGGTATTACCACTCTGGACGTGTATGTGAATACCGGTATTACCTCTCTGGGCGTGTATGTGTATACCGGTATTACCTCTCTGGGCGTGTATGTGTATACCGGTATTACATCTCTGGACGTGTATGTGTATACCGGTATTACATCTCTGGGCGTGTATGTGCATACTGGTATACCTCTCTGAACATGTATGTGTATAACCGGTATTACCTTTCTGGGCGTGTATGTGTATTCCGGTATTACCTATCTGGGCGTGTATGTGTATATCGTATTATCTCCCTGGGCGTGTGTGTATACAGGTATTAACTCTGGGCTTGTATGTGTATACCGGTATTACCTCTCTGGACGTGTATGTGTATGCCGGTATTACCTCACTGGGGGTGTATGTGTATACAGGTATTACCTCTCTGGATGTGTATGTGTTTACCGGTAATACCTCTCTGGGCGTGTATGTGTATACCGGTATTACCTCTCTAGGCGTTTATGTGTATACTGGTATTACCTCTCTAGGCGTGTATGTGTATACCGGTATTACCTCTCTGGGCGTGTATGTGTATACCGGTATTACCTTTCTTGGCGTGTATGAGTATACCGGTATTACCTCTCTGGGCGTGTATGTGTATACCGGTATTACCTCTCTGGGCGTGTACAGTATGTGTATACCGGTATTACCTCTCTGGGCGTGTATGTGTATACAGGTATTACCTCTCTGGGCGTGTATGTGTATAGCGGTATTACCTCTCTGAGCGTGTATGTGTATACCGGTATTACCTCTCTGGGCGTGTATGTGTATACCGGTATTACCTCTCTGGGCGTGGATGTGTTTACCGGCATTACCTCTCTGGGGGTGTTTGTGTATACCGGTATTACCTCTCTGGGCGTGTACGTTTATACCTGTATTACTTCTCTTTGCGTGTCTGTGTATGCCGGTATTACCTCTCTGGGCGTGTATGTGTATACCGGTATTACCTCTCTGGACATGTATGTGTATACAGGTATTAACTCTCTGGGCCTGTACGTGTATACAGGTATTAACTCTCTGGGCGTGTATGTGTATACCGGTATTTCCTCTCTGGACATGTATGTGTATACAGGTATTAACTCTCTGGGCGTGTACGTGTATACCGGTATTACCTCTCTGGGCGTGTATACCAGTACTACCTCTCTGGGCGTCTATGTGTATACCGGTATTACTTCTCTTGGCGTGTCTGTGTATGCCGGTATTACCACTCTGGATGTGTATGTGTATACCGGTATTACCGCTCTGGGCGTGTATGTGTATACCGGTATTACCTCTATGGGCGTGTATGTGTATACCGGTATTACCTCTCTGGGCGTGTATGTGTATACCGGTATTACATCTCTGGGCGTGTATGTGTATACTGGTATACTTCTCTGAGCGTGTAAGTGTATATCGGTATTACCTCTCTGGACGTGTATGTGTATGCCGGTATTACCTCTCTGGGGGTGTATGTGTATAAAGGTATTACCTCTCTGGATGTGTATGTGTATACCGGTAATACCTCTCTGGGCGTGTATGTGTATACCGGTATTACCTCTCTGGGCGTTTATGTGTATACTGGTATTACCTCTCTAGGCGTGTATGTGTATACCGGAATAACCTCTCTGGGCGTGTATGTGTATAGCGGTATTACCTCTCTGGGTGTGTATGTGTATACCGGTATTACCTCTCTGAGCGTGTATGTGTATACCGGTATTACCTCTCTGAGCGTGTACGTGAATACCGGTATTACCTCTCTGGGCGTGTATGTGTATACCGGTATTACCTCTCTGGGCGTGGATGTGTTTACCGGCATTACCTCTCTGGGGGTGTTTGTGTATACCGGTATTACCTCTCTGGGCGTGTACGTTTATACCTGTATTACTTCTCTTTGCGTGTCTGTGTATGCCGGTATTACCTCTCTGGGCGTGTATGTGTATACCGGTATTACCTCTCTGGACATGTATGTGTATACAGGTATTAACTCTCTGGGCCTGTACGTGTATACAGGTATTAACTCTCTGGGCGTGTATGTGTATACCGGTATTTCCTCTCTGGACATGTATGTGTATACAGGTATTAACTCTCTGGGCGTGTACGTGTATACCGGTATTACCTCTCTGGGCGTGTATGTGTATACCGGTATTACCTCTATGGGCGTGTATGTGTATACCGGTATTACCTCTCTGGGCGTGTATGTGTATACCGATATTACATCTCTGGGCGTGTATGTGTATACTGGTATACTTCTCTGAGCGTGTAAGTGTATATCGGTATTACCTCTCTGGACGTGTATGTGTACACCGGTATTACATCTCCGGGCGTGTATGTGCATACTGGTATACCTCTCTGAACATGTATGTGTATAACCGGTATTACCTTTATGGGCGTGTATGTGTATTCCGGTATTACCTCTCTGGACATGTATGTGTATACAGGTATTAACTCTCTGGGCCTGTACGTGTATACAGGTATTAACTCTCTGGGCGTGTATGTGCATACCGGTATTACCTCTCTGGACGTGTATGTGTATACAGGTATTAACTCTCTGGGCCTGTACGTGTATACAGGTATTAACTCTGGGCGTGTATGTGTATAGCGGTATTACTTCTCTTGGCGTGTGTGTATGCCGGTATTACCTCTGTGGGCGTGTATGTGTATACCGATATTACCTCTCTGGGCGTGTATGTGTATACCGGTATTACCTCTCTGGGCGTGTATGTGTATACCGGTATTACCTCTCTGGGCGTGTATGTGTATACCGGTATTACCTCTCTGGGCGTGTATGTGTATACTGGTATTACCTCTCTGGGCGTGTATGTGTATACCGGTATTACCTCTCTGGGCGTGTATGTGTATACCGGTATTACCTCTCTGGGCGTGTATGTGTATACCGGTGTTACCGCTCTGGGCGTGTATGTGTATACCGGCTTTGTACCTGGCATCAACACTACGTTTCCCTGCCTTTGATCTGGATAAAAGAGACTGCAACATGGTGTGGACATCACAATATATACGTATATATATATACAGTGCTCGACAAATAATGATAAGCTGTCGCCCGTTGCGAGTGGATTTAGGCAGCTGGCGACCCGTGCTGCAGCTCAATGAATCCCCCTGCTCGTGCCAATTTTTTTTTTTTTAAATAAATAAATAAATAATCCCCCTCCCTGATTGGGTTAAAAAAAAAGTTTAAAAAAATGGCGG
The DNA here is from genome assembly GCF_040206685.1 of Ascaphus truei. Classification (NCBI taxonomy): domain Eukaryota; kingdom Metazoa; phylum Chordata; class Amphibia; order Anura; family Ascaphidae; genus Ascaphus; species Ascaphus truei. The sequence goes on from NW_027457064.1 coordinate 143,990, forward strand.
CAAATCCTGTGGTCCCGGCGCGCGTGCACAGGGCAAGCAGAGTGTCCTGCCATTTGCGCTGCCTGTTCCCCCCAGCAACCCAGAATCCCCCGCATCCCTCCCCCCACCAATCCCCCGCATCCCTCCCCCCCCGAATCCCCACGTGGGACGGAGGGGGAAGCCCAAACCAAGCCCCGCGCGCAACCCAGCCCCCCCCCCTCCGCTCCCCACGTGGGACGGAGGGGGAAGCCCAAACCAAGCCCCGCGCGCAACCCAGCCCCCCCCCCTCCGCTCCCCACGTGGGACAGAGGGGGAAGCCCAAAACAAGCGCCGCGCGCGATCCAGCCCCCACACCCTCCCCCCTCTGCTCCCCACGTGGGACGGTGGGGGAAGCCCAAAACAAGCGCGCGATCCAGCCCCCCCGCACCCTCCGCTCCCCACGTGGGACGGAGGGGGAAGTGCCAACCCAGCTTCCCCCGTGCGCGCCTCCTGCGCCAGTCCGCCTCCTGCCCATGATCTCCCCCTAATCACCTGCCCCCGATCCTCGCATGCTGCCCGGGGGTGTCCGGGGAGCGTGCTGCGGCGTCGGCCGCTTCCGGGGGGGGGGGGAGGGACGGGACCTGGGGGGACCTGCTGCTGCTGAGGGCCACGCTGCGCTGTGTGTCCCATGTCTTGGAGAGGGCCCACTGCCGTGCGGAGACCCCACTGCTGCCACGTGTGACCCGGTGAGTGTGTGAGTGACAGACTGAGTGTCTGTGAGTGTGTGAGTGTGCCTGTGTGTCTGTGAGTGTGCCTGTGTGTCTGTGAGTGTGCCTGTGTGTCTGTGAGTGTGCCTGTGTGTCTGTGAGTGTGCCTGTGTGCCTGTGTGTCTGTGAGTGTGCCTGTGTGTCTGTCAGTGTGCCTGTGTGTCTGTCGGTGTGCCTGTGTGTCTGTGAGTGTGTCTGTGTGTCTGTCAGTGTGCCTGTGTGTCTGTGAGTGTGCCTGTGTGTCTGTCAGTGTGCCTGTGTGTCTGTGAGTGTGCCTGTCAGTGTG
>NW_027457064.1:150000-325000 GCF_040206685.1 Ascaphus truei
GATGGAGGGATGGGGGAGAGAGAATAGAGTAATCGTGTTTAGAGAGAGGATGGAGGGATGGGGGAGAGAGAATGGAGGGATGGGGTTAAGAGAGAGGATGGAGGGATGGGGGAGAGAGAATGGAGGGATGGTTGGGAGTGAGAGGATGGAGGGATAGAGAATAGAGGGATGGTGGGGAGAGAGTGGCTGGAAGGATGGGGAGAATAGAGGGATGGGGTTGGAGAGGTTGGAGGGATGGGGGAGAGAGAATGGAGCGATGTGGGGACAGAGAATGGAGGGATGGGGGAGAGAGAATTGAGGGATGGGGGAGGGTGACAGGATGGGGGGAGAGAGGGAATGGAGAAGCGAGAGAATGGAGGGATGGAGAGAGAGAGAGAATTGAGGGATGGGGGAGAGTAAGAGGATGGGGGGAGAGAGAATGGAGGGATGGGGGAGAGAGAATTGAGGGATGGGGAGGGTGAGAGGATGGGGGGAGAGAGTGAATGGAGGGAATGGGGAAGCGAGAGAATGGAGGGATGGAGAGAGAGAGAGAATTGAGGGATGGGGGAGAGTAAGAGGATGGGGGGAGAGAGAGAATGGAGGGATGGAGAGAGAAAGTGGAGGGATGTGGGGAGAGAGAGAATGGAGGGATGGGGAGAGAGAGAATGGAGGGATAGGGGAGAGTGAGAGGATGGGGGGAGAGAGAATGGAGGGAATGGGGAAGCGAGAGAGAATGGAGAGATGGAGAGAGAGAGAGAATGGAGCGATGTGGGGAGAGAGAATGGAGGGATGGGGAGAGAGAGAATGGAGGGATGGGGGAGAGTGAGAGGATGGGGGGAGAGAGAGAATGGGAGAATAAATAACCCCTGCTGACCCTCCCCCACCGCCCCCTGACCGTGTCACCCGTAGTCAGGAGGGGAGAGATGCCAGGTAACCAATATGAGGTAAGAGGGGAGCCTGGCCCCCCGGTCATAGCACCCATATTACAGATGTTATCAAATCCCACAATGTTAAAGAAGTATATGCCAATGAAACCATTTAACTGGGAGATACAGGAGCCACAATTCAAGTCATTTAGTAGAAGCTTTTGCTTGAGTTGTGTAACACGCTGAGCTGGCGATGTACAGAGGAGGGAATAAGCAGGAAGCAGGTCAGCCGGTGAGCTCCGTAATCAGCATTACTTATATCTCCTAAACGTCGTCCCAACCATGTAATGCTGCAGAACAGCCTACACTTCATATACATGATATACTTAACCCTTTCTTTTCGCTCAACTCCAATCTAAATGATTTGTTAATTGGTTTGTAATTAGAGATATATTTGTAGCAGAATCCCATGTATGTTCTTTTTACCTGTTAAATACCTTTTTGTGTAATGAAATATATTACAGATCAGAGGTGCTTCCTGTTGCACTTGTGCTGTTAGCAATAGATAAACCGGATAGAAAAGACACTACACATAGATTTGATTAAATATAGCTTTATTTAATTTAAATAATTTATCTCCTTGCTGGTAGGGGTCTGCAACACATTACAGAGCGATATAGTAACACACTGAGCAATACATTGCAGGCCCCTCCGGCAGCAAAGGGGTTAAGATCAATGCAGGTAGATCTCACTTCTAATTAATGCACAAAGGGCAGTTTGTCGCTGTGATCCAGAGGAAGGTGAAACATAACCCCTGCTGTGTTGTGGGGGAAACAAATTCCTTCCTGACCCCAGTAAATGGCGATCGGATCATCCCTGGATCACTGTGCAGTGAGATCAGATGGAGCAGCACAGATCAGCGTTGTTATACACAGGGGCACACTCAGTATATAGAGTGGTGATGGGGCGATGGGGCCCCTGTGTATAATCAAAGGGTGATGGGGCGCGTGTGCCCCTGTGTATAACTCACATGATCCCCCATCCTTCTGCATATCTATCACAATCAGGGCCCCCGACAGTTGGGGACAGCCAGGAACTCTGTCCCGGGTCTGGGGAGGGCAAGGCCGGCCGGCGCTGCAAGTTGAGCCTGAACCTCTTGCCAGACCCGGCGGCCGGTCCTCTCATGGCTAGGTCCTGGCTCTCCCTCAGCTATAGGCCTCTTCCTTCTCTGTCTCACTTTGAGCTTCCAACGCTGGTGCGCGACGGGCTTCTCTGATGTCAGCGCGCTGGAAGTAAGCTTGGTCCAGCTTCAGGCAGCAGAGGAAGGCTTGGCGTGCACGCCAGCATTGGTAGCATGTGGGACAGAGTGGAAGAGTTGGTGTGCCCGAGCATTAGATGCCGGCAACGGCTGGGCACGCCTGTGCAGTAGATGCCAGCTCCAGCTGGGCGTGCCTACATAGAAGACGCTGGCTCTGGCCGGGCGCGCCAGCGCAGTCGGCTCTGGCTTGGGCACCTGCACAGTAGACGCCAGCTCCATCTGGGAGCACCTGCGCAGTAGACGTACCTGTGCAGTAGGCTCCAGCTGGGCATACCTGTGCAGTAGACTCCGACTTGGCATGCATGCGAGCAGACGCCGGCTCCGGCCAGGTGCGCCTGCGCAGTAGATGCTGACTCTGACTGAGGGAGATGGCACAGTAGGATCCGGCTGGGCGAGCCTGCGCAGTAGACGCTGGCTCGGGCCAGGAGCCCTAGCACAGTCGGCTCTGGATGGGTACGCCTGCACAGTAGACGCCAGCTCCGGCGGGGTGTAACGATGTGCTCACCACAAACTAGACGGAACCGCGAGGCTGAGGTGGGGATTTGAGAAAACACCAACCCACAGCCACGAGGGCGCATCTTGATTGTAGATTGGTCAGGGTAGCCGGGTCGGGGTTGGAGAGGTACGGATCGTTGCGGGTAAGCCGAGGTCGGGGAGCCAGAGGTGCGGAGTCCAAGAGAAAAGCTGGGTCGGTACACAGGAGGTCACTGAAGCAGAGCAGGGAAAGGTAGCGAGAGACTGCAAGAAGGCAAGGCACGAGGGAGGTGAACACAGGTAACTGGAACAATGCTCAGCCGCTGAGGGAATGGAGAACAGGGAATAAATAGGAGGACTCACCAATGGGAAGCAGGAAGGAGGAGACTGCAGCGAAAGATACCAGGTGCAGGAGGCACCTATGCTTTAGAGGAGGAGAGCGTGCGCCCGTGAGTGGGGAAGTGCACGCGACTGCGCGTGTGCAGAGCGTGTCCGTGGCAGGAGTGTAACGCTTGTGCTCCCACGCACAAGCAAAGACAAGGAGGGGGACCCAGTAGCGAGGTTGGGAAGTTGCATGAGACACAAGATAGGAGAACGTTGTCACGCAGCTGGGTAGCGGTGCACTTCATCACATGAGCATGCCGCGCGCGAGAGAAGCGTGGCGCGTCCGGAAGATTGGAGCCATGCTCTGTGGCACAGCTGAACGAGCTGCACGTGCGCGCATGCTCTGTTAGCAAAGCGGAGCCGTGAACACTCAGGCACCAGCGCGGGGTGTGGGATGCCACTGGTAAGAAGAGAAGGTAGAGCAGAGTCAAGAGCACAAGGTTACAATGGTTGGTTGCTTCCTGGAGGATGTCCAGCCTCCTTAAAGGCATAGTGCTAGTAACTGAAGAGAAGAGCAATACTAAATTCAAAGTAAGGGTTCTTTAGTTAAATGCTTTGGCCAAAGTATTGTATGCCTGCTACCACGTCAAGGTAAACCCTAATCAGCAGGTCCTACTGCTGCGGCCAAGTTTATTCGAGCATTTGCCCGTTCTTGGCCGCAGCAGTAGCCTGGCGCGCGCCCGAGAGTGACGGGCGCGCGCCGAAGCAGCGGAAGAGCGCCCTCCGATCGGGGCGCTCTCCCTACCGCTGCCGGGTCCGCCGGGTCCCCCGGAACCCCCTGCCGCTGTCCCGCGATCGCGGGACACCAGGGCTCCCTCGGGGAGCCCCTGGACGCGCGTGCAGGGGGCGCACGCTCCCGAAGACGCGTGACCGCGCGTCTATGACGCGCGGCACGCCGAGGGGCGGCCACTAGCAAGCCGGGAAATCTCCCGGCTTGCGGTACCGGCCACACTTTAATAAAGTGTGTCGGTAGTGTACACTACCCGCACGATAGACTAACTTAGTAATAGAAAGAGGAAAGTCCCAGTCTTCCATAAAGCCCAAAGGAGGGCAAGTAGAGGTCCAGAGGAGATCCAAGCAGGAACAGCATGCAATGACAGGAACAGGAGGCATCGAGTACTGGAGTAGTACTGTGCATTACCAGGGCAGATAGCAACTGACTGTTATTTAAGGAGCAGCAGCAGCAGCAGCAGCAGCAGCAGCTGTTGGCAATGAGAGTCAGAGTGAAGCTTACTTCCTGCCAGGAGGAAGAGGGCAGGGTTTGCCAGAAAGCAAGATGGCGTCACTTGCCTCAGTATGCTTGAAGTCACTTCCTGTTGGTGAGATAAGGCAGGGGACGGAGAGCAGGCGCGGCCTCTGCGGAAGTAGGGAAGGGTTCAGAACACGAACAAGGATTAGAGAGTCTTGACTCGCACCTGAAGAGTGGCGCACAACGCGATCAGGGCCGGGGCCAAGCTCCGTGGCACACGAAGAACCGCGTGTGCGCTCTGTAAGGAGAGCGGGAATCTGAGATGTGGCAGGTAAGGAGGGAACACGCCCAGGGAGCGTGTTTCCCGATACCTTTCAGTACCCCCCCTCTTCTGGATCGAACTCTGAGCGATCCATACTAGACTGGGGGGAAACAGTCCATAAAAAGTTCTTACCAAGGCGGCAAGCAAAGTAGGGTTTCTGCAGATTCCAAGGAGCGGCCCGCAGAGAGTCCAGGCCACAGTACAGGAACAAGACAATGGCCAGGAACTATGAACAGGAACTACAGTATAGCAAGACTTTAAAAACTGCCAAACCTGGAAACTACGGAAGCAGCATTCCATGGTCTGTAACTCAAGGGCTCCCTCCTGGAGTAGGAGGAAAAACATTTCTGGACTGTTGAAAGGAAAGGGACTCAAGTCTCCCAACGGTAAAGGGGTTCAGGGACGGCAGAGTCCACCTCGGGGGGTCCGTTTGTTTGGGCTGAGCATAATGTAACGCTGGTGCTCCCACGCACAAGCCAAGAAAAGGAGGGGTCCCAGTACCGAGGTTGGGAAGCGCAGGAGACACGAGATAGGAGAAAGTTGTCATGCAGCTGGGGAGCTGTGCACGGGCGCATCCGGAAGAGTGGAGCCAGGCTCCGTGGCACAGCTGAGCTAGCTGCACGTGCGAGCATGATCTGTTAGCAGAGCAGAGACGCGCGCACTCAGGCACCAGCGCAGGGTGTGGGATGCCACTGGTAAAAAGAGAAGGTAGAGCAGAGTCAAGAGCACAAGGTTGCAATGGTTGGTTGCTTCCTGGAGGATGTCCAGCCTCCTTAAAGGCATAGTGCCAGTAACTGAAGAGAAAAGCAATACTAAATTCAAAGTAAGGGTTCTTTAGTTAAATGCTTTGGCCAAAGTATTGTAAGCCTGCTACCACGTCAAGGTAAACCCTAATCAGCAGGTCCTACACTACCCGCACGATAAACTAACCTTAGTAATAGAAAGAGGAAAGTCCCAGTCTTCCAGAAAAGCCCAAAGGAGGGCAAGTAGATAAAGTCCTTTTGTCAGGATGGAATGTGTAAGAGGTGTTTTCTACCCTCTACTGATGTCTATTTTTGATTAAATAAAGCTTTTTTCTTTTACTAATTGCGCTTGGACTGTTTATGGAGAGCAGTGACCGCCCAGACTCTGTTTTTCCTTTTCTGCTTTTACCTTCGCCGGGTTCATGGTGAGCCCCTTGTTAGAGATAATATACCCCAGAAAAGTTGTGGACGCTTGATGGAAGAAGCACTTCTCCAGTTTCGCGTACAGATGATTCTTCCGAAGTCGGAGAAGTACCTGTCTGACATGAGAAACATGCTCCTGTTCAGACTTAGAAAAAATCAATATATCGTCCAAATACACGACCACAAACCGGTTGAAAAGATCCCTGAATACCTCGTTCACGAAGTCCTGGAAGACGGCCGGGGCATTACAGAGTTCAAAGGGCATGACGAGATACTTGTAGTGACCATCATGAGTATTGAAGGCCGTCTTCCATTCATCGCCCTGGCAAATCCTTACCAAGTTGTAGGCCCCCTGGAGATCCAATTTAGTAAAGATATTGGCCCCCTGTAGGTGGTCGAAGAGTTCTGGAATCAGCGGCAGAGGATAACGGTTCTTAATGGTAATTTTATTAAGACCCCTATAGTCAATACAGGGTCTTAGCGATCCGCCCTTTTTTCTTTACGAAGAAGAAACCTGCACCGGCTCACGACGAGGATTTATGGATAAAGCCCTTTTGCAAATTTTCGTGAATATAGTCTCTCATGGCTTTCATCTCCGGAAGTGACAGAGGATAGGACGCAACCCTAGGGGGTACCGAGCCGGGCAATAAGTCAATCGGACAGTCAAATGGACGATGTGGCGGCAAGACCTCAGACCTGTCTTTGTCAAAAAATATCACAGAATTCAGCATACTGTAGATCTCCGGCAGACTTGTCCCTACCTCCTTGGGAGTAGTGGCTCCACAGATGCTGTTGGAAGAGACTGAACAGTTCCTGAGACAGAACGGGCTCCATTGGACCAGATTTTTGCCTGCTGTCACGGTAGTGCTGCCCGCAGACCAGACCCATCCCTGAACAGCGGTGGGACGTTAGTAACACGCACCCGCAGCAGAGGAAGCGTGTCCGGAGTGTGGTAGTTTACGTAGACAGGCCAGGAGACTTAGTATGGTATTTGTCACGCTGTGCCCACCCCAAACTATACGAGACCCTCGGTACTGAGGTGGGAAAAGAGTAAACACCCCCGACAGGCACAGGAATCTGCTCTGGAGTGTGCGTAGTTGCTTGCGCCGGGTCAGGAGCAGGGAGGGTAGAGGAGTAGTGAATACTTGCCGAGTTAAGAGTAATAGAAGTACGGAACGTTGGAGGTACTCGTCGCTGGGGTCGGTGCTGGAGAAGGTAGAATAGTCGAGGTCCAAGAGCCGAGTTCAGGTTGGAGAGTTACGGAGGGTCAAGGGTAGCCAAGGTCGGGGGTTCCAGAGAAGCGGTGGTCCAAAGGCAAGCCAAGGTCGGTACACAGGAGATCAAACAAGACAAGGCAGGATATCTAAGAGACAAGAGAGATAAGCACAAGCACAGGAGCAGGAAGCTTATGGTCAGCCAATGTGCCAGTGGTACTGCTGAGCCTAAATAGGTGAGACAGCCCAATAGGAGCAAGAGGCGGAACTGGGTCGTGTTCGTGCGGAGCCTGTGATAGGCTATGTTAAGGATGCCAGGTGAGAGTGCTATCAATGGCCTCTAGTCCCACCGGGAACTTCTTGTGAACGAGCGAAATCTAGTTTCTCTCGGCAAAGCTTTGGTCGACAAAATTACCTCTAGAGCCGGAATCTATGGAGGCCACTGTGGACACGAGAAAACCCTCCCCAGAGAGGGTAACCAGGAGCAGAATCCTTGTGAGAGGCCTTATAGCGATAGGGGATAAGGAGAACGTCCCCAACGTGACCCCCCTGGACTGCCCTGGGGTTTTAGAACCCTCCGCCTTCTGTGGGCAAGGAAGAGCCTGGTGCCACGGGCTGGCGCAGTACAGACACAGGCCAGTGTCTCGTTAGTCGACAGCTTAAAGCCTCCCAAGTGCATGGGTATTTGGCTCTGGGGGTGAAGAGGTTCTGGTGGATGCTCCTGCGGAGGCGAGACTCCTGGGGCGAACAGTAGACATTGGGCTCTCTCGGACCCCCTCTCTTGCAGCCGTTGGTTGATGCGAATGCAGATCGCGATCAATTCCTCGAGATCAGTCGGACGCTCCTGCGTGGTGAGTTTGTCCTTCAATGACTCAGAGAGGCCATGGCAGAAGGCGCCCACCAGGGACTCATCATTCTATCCTGTCTCTGCAGCCACGGTCCGAAACTCGAGGGCATACTTGGCGACCAACCGGGTTCCCTGGGCGATATGGAAAAGGGAAGATGCTTCCATCACCTTGCGTCCGGGCGTGTCGAACACTCTGCGGAACTCCCGAGTGAAGAGTCCGATGTCTTGAGTGAGGTCCGGTCTCACATGTTCCCCGATGGGGGAGGCCCAGGCCAGGGCGTCGTCGGTGAGCAACGGAGTGAAATACGCCACTTGGGATTTAGGAAATGGGAAACGAGAAGGCGTAACCTCGAACTGAATAAAACACTGGTTGAGGAACCCACGGCAACTGTGCTGGTCCCCTGCATAACGGCGGGGCGTAGGAAGTCGAGGTACAGCCGGCAATGACAGCGGGTCTGCTATGAGTCCAGTCGTGGTACGAACCAGGGAAGGGACCGCTGTGGTTGGAGCGGGTGCTTGTTCTGTAAGAAGGCGGAGGCTCTCCTGTAACATGAGCATGCGCCGGTCGTTGTGCTCGAGGTATTGTTCAAGTTTGGAAAATATGTTGGCGTGCGTGCTCAAGACTCGCCCCACCTGTGCTCACCACAAACTAGACGGAACCGTGAGGCCGAGGTGGGGATTTGAGAAAACACCAACCCGAAGCCGCAAGGGCGCCTCTTGATTGCAGATTGGTCAGGGTAGCCGAGTCGGGGTTGGAGAAGTTACGGATCGCTGCGGGTACTTAGCCAAGGTCGTTGTTGGAGAGGTACTGTGACACTCGTGCTGCCCCCAAACCTGACAGGACCCCGGTACTGAGGTGGAACGGAAGGATACCACGCACCCACAGCAGCGGTGGCGTGCCCGGAGTGTGGTATAGAGCGAAGCTGGACCGGGGGCAAGGAAGAGGGTTAGTCAGGTACTTGCTGAATCCAGAGTAGAAGAAGGTAGAGTGGTTGTGTCCGTAAGCCAAAAGTCTGGGAGTAGAGACAGCTGCGTAATCGAATGTCCATTTGCCTGGTCCGAGGATTAGAGAAGACAGCGTAGGCGAATGTCCAATTGCCAAGTCTGAGGGGTAGAGAAGACAGCGTAGTCGAATGTCCATTTGCCAAGTTCAAGATCCAGAGGAGGTTTGCAGACAATCCAAGGTCAGGAACTCAGGGGCTGAAAAAACAAGAGCTATCCCCCGAGTGCCGTGCACAAGCTGCACGGGTTCTCGCGCGCCCTGTAAGGCAGATGGGCTGGCGCGCGCGACCCGGAAGAAGAGGAGAGGCAGTGTGGAAGATGCCCACGCCAGTGGGGAAATGACGGGGATCCAGGGCAGCCGCGGTGCCTGTTGTGGCAGCAGGTAAAGGAGCGCCGTGGCCCGAGGACCCTTACAGTACCCCACCCCCCCTCGAGGATCGAACTCCGGAGATAACTTCAGAGTAGGCGTCTTCAATCTGATATTTTTTGAAGAGAGCCAAACCTTATCTCCAGGTTTATACTTATGTGCCTCCTGACGAAGACGATCTACCTGTCTCTTCTGCCTCTAGGCCGAATCCCATAATACCCCTTGAATCCTCTTCCATGATCCCTGAAGAGTGGCAATCATAGAATCAGCAGCAGGAACTCCTGAAGTGGGTGTGGGAATAGGGAGCTGATTAGGATGATATCCATAATTTATAAAGAACAGCGACTCCTGTGTGGATTCATTCCTGAGGGAGTTGATGGCGAATTCTGCCCATGGGACTAATTGTGCCCAATTATCCTTAGTCAGAAGAAAAACATCGTAAATATTGTTCCAGGGATTGATTCATGCGCTTGGTTTGGCCATTGGTTTGAGGGTGATACCCAGATGAAAAAAGAAGGGAAATACCTAGACTCTGAGAAAAAGCGTGCCAACATTTCGAGACAAATTGAGTACCACGATCAGAAACAATAGAAAGTGGAATACCATGGATACAAAAAATCTCTTTCAAAAAAATATCAGCCAGTGTGGCAGATTATGGTAACCCCTTGAGGGGAATAAAATGGACCTGCTTGGAAAACCTGTCAATAAGCTACCTACCATACTTCTGACAAAGAAAAGAGTGAACACGGCAGTCTGGCCACCTAAAGAACTTCTAGTCTTTGAAACCCTTAAAAGGACATTCTCCACCGCCCCCATCCTACGCCACCCAGATCTCAGGCTTCCCTTTACCCTAGAGGCTGACGCTTCGGATATCGGTGCTGGCGCCATCCTTTATCAAAGGCAATCCCCACAGGATAAGCTCCATCCCTGTGGGTTTTTCTCCAAAAAAAATTCTCCAGCACAACAAAATTATGATGTCGGCAATAGAGAACTGGCCTTTAAACTCACCCTACAGGAATGGAGACATCTCTTGGTAGGTACTGAAAACCCCATTTCAATCCTTACCGACCATAAAAACCTGTTGTATATAGAGAACGCACGCCGTCTAGGCTCCGGTGGTCTCTTTTCTTTTCTAGGTTCAATTATTTGATCTTTTTCATCCCCTGATCGAAGAATCAAAAAGTGGATGCGCTCTCACGGCAAATCATGGTCGAAGACAAATCCCAGGAGGTTCCAGAGACGATTCTACCCTCCAAATACGTCATTTCGGCCAACTCTTTCAATGTCTTGAATAAGGTTCTGGCAGCACAGGCTAATCTTTCCAGAGATCTCAAGGTGTCGGAGGGTCGTTTGTATGCTGCTCCACGCTTCCAAAGGAAGATACTAGAGTGGGGTCATTCATCCAAGTCCGCCGGTCATCCTGGTATCAAGAAGACTTCCGACCTCATCAAGCGAACCTTTTGGTGGCCCAGGATGCTGAGAGATACGGAAGTGTTTGTCAAATCCTGCCCAACTTGTGCCCAGGTCAAGACGACTCGCAGAAAACCGACAGGTCTTTTACAGCCATTACCCATTCCGGAACGCCCATGGAGCCACCTGTCAATGGATTTTATTGGAGAACTTTCCACTTCTAGAGGGATGAACACTATCCTGGTGGTCATGGATAGGTTTTCCCAGCAGGCCCATTTTATTCCCTCAAAGGGTTACCCAATTCTGCCACCTTGGCAGACGTCTTCGTCAAAGAGATTTTTCGCCTCCACGGGGTCCCACTGAACATTGTTTCTGACCGCGGCTCACAGTTTATCTCTAAGTTCTGGCGAGCCTTTGCCCATAGGATGGACATCACCCTTCACTTTTCTTCAGGGAACCACACTCAAACAAAAGGGCAGACTGAGAGAACAAACAAAACACTGACGCAATACCTGCGCTGCTTGTCTCCAATAGTCAGGATAATTGAGTGGACCTCCTCCCTTGGGCAGAGTTTGCACACAACTCTTTAAAGAACATTTCCACACAGGAATCTCTGTTTTTTGTAAATTACGGCTTCCATCCAGTATGACTTCCGATTTCTTCAATCCCATCCGGGATCCCGGCAACAAACGACCATATTAAAATCCTACCGGAATCTTGCAGGAAGATCCAAAAGGTACTGGCAGAGGCGATTCGCAGACAAAAGGCACAAGTGGACCGTCACCGCTGAGAGGTGCCTGATTATAAGACTGGAGAATCTGAAATAAACGGTTTATAAGGAACTCCTGGTGGAGGCCTCTCCTATCGGCCTCTCCTGCGCCATATCCATCGCCACAGGGCTCCAAGAACGTTCCTCCCTCTCTGTCTTGGCCCCTCAGATGCATTCACATGGGCTCTTCTGCAAAGCCTGGGGAAGCAGCACTTGAGTCCAGATCTCACGGTCTCTTCCTCTGCGTCTTCCTCTTCCTCGGCTTCTTCCTCTTCCTCGGCTTCTTCCTCTTCCTCGGCTCCCTCCTCCTCCTCTTCTTGCTCCTCTTCCACCGCCTCTTCCTCCTCGGCTTTCTCTTCAGCTTCCTCCTCCTCTTCCTTCTCCTCTTCCCCCTCCTCGTCCTCCTCCTCCTCCGCTTCTTGCTCCTCTTCCTCCGCTTCTTCCTCCTCTTCTGCCACTTTGTCGTTCTCGCACTCCTCTTCATCCTCACGCACCATAGATGGTGTATAGTGCACTATGGAGCTGGAGCCGGAGCTGCCGCAGTCCCACGCTGATAGGCTGAACGGCTCCAAAGCCTTGTGATCCCCGACCTGCAGGAGACATAACGTGTGTGTAACCAGGACAGTGATGCTCTGTATCACAAGAGCTCCTCTGCCACTAATACCCCCTCCGCCTCCCCAGAACCCTGTTATACCCCACTCCCAAGGCCCACAACCCTATTATCCTCCCAAGACCAATACCCCATTATACCCACCTCCCCAGACCCAGTACCCTGTTATACCCCCCCTCCCCAGGCCCAGTTCCCCGTTATACCCCCTGTGGCGAGAATGGGGTTAATCAGGCCATTAATAAAGGTATTATGCCCGGCTGATTAACCCCAACTCGGGGTTAAAAGTATCTGCATTGCCCTGATGTATTTGCTCCTGTCCCAGCCTTCTTACCCCCAGTTTGCAGCCTATTTCCTGCCTGTCATAATAGAATTACATACAAAGTGTGCTATAAGGTTTTCAGGCACAAGATGGCGTTGTGAGCGCCGAAGCTGGCGCTGATTGAAGAAGTGTGGCTGTATACGGGTGGTCTGTTTGAAGCATAGGTATCCTTTTTCAAACACGCAAGTTCAATTGAATAAGTGGCTTGCGGTTAGATTTGAAGTGGTTTTTCGACAGAATGCATCCGTACCTTGTTAGCTCACATAACATGAAAGGAGGAAAGTCTATTGCCGTGGGAATTCGGTCAATTGACGTGAGAACTAGGTGAACTTGGTATCTCACAAGAAAGCCTTTCAATTAAGTGGGATAACTCTCGAACGGAGACTGCTTCCCCTTTATACCCCTATCCCCAGGCCCAGTACCCCCTTATACCCTCTGCCCCAGTACCCATGATAACCCCCTCCCCAGGCCCAGTACCCTGTATTACCCCCAGGTCCAGTACCCAATTATACCCACCTCCCCAGACCCGTACCCTGAAGAAGTAGCACTTTCTAGCTACGAAACGCGTAGGATTAACATATGCTGTATTAGTAGCCTTTTTAAGGTATTTTATTTGTATATTTGTATATGTATCCATGCATTTGCTGCCACCTTTCCGAGATGCCGCTCGGGTGTCTGTACTGCTAGTCACGCCCCCCCATGTGACGTAATTGTGTTTTCCCTGGTGTATCGCAATCAATTTTTCTCTACACGAATGGAGTAGCACAACGTTATATATGTGCTGTAGAGACTGATTCGCATTGACCACACACATACAGTAATGTGTCTGCCACAGCCGAGGATTTTTACATCAGCCCAACATATGGTGACCGAATACTGATGACAACAAGGAGGTGCTTCCCCCATGAGACTCCCAACCGATTTGGATGTCCTGTGTAAGCTGCCATTACCTTGAGAGGCCCAGACGCTATCTGGAGATCGTAGAGGAATACTTACCAGAGGGACCCTCATCCATCACCCATTCTGATGCCAGCTGTGTGGTAACTTCGTGTATTGTACACGTAAATGCGATTGATCTATAATTTTTATGTACGCAGAATACTTACCCTCTTTTTTTACACTAAAATGTTTTGATATACTTCACTATTTGCGTTTTGCGCTGTTTTTTGTCTTTTTTACACCATACACTGGCCCGGTACCCCGTGATACACCCCTCTCCTTGTTCAGTACCCCATTATACTCAGTCCCAGTATCCAGTTATACCTCCTCTTTGTCAGCCTCCTCCTCATCTTCTTTATCCTCCCACACTATTGATGGCATATAGTGCCCTAAGGAGCTGGAACTGGAGCTCTCAGGGTACCACGCTGACAGGCCAAACGGCTCCACCTCCGTGTGCTCCCCGACCTGCAGGAGACATAACGTCTGTGTAACCAGGACAGTGATACTCTGTATCGCAAGAGCTCGTTGCCATTTATTCCCCACTCCTCAGGCCCAGTACCCATTATACCCCCCTCCCCAGGCCCAGTACCCCTTTATACCCCCAGGCCCAGAAACCTGTTATACCCCCAAGCCCTGGCCCAATACCCCGTTATACCCCCAGACCAAGTTCCCCATTATACCACCCAGACCCAGTAGCCCGTTATCCCCCCTTCCCCAGGCCCAGTACCCCATGCTACCACCCTCCCCAGGCACAGTACCCCGTTATAAATGAGGCCCAGTACCCCGTTATATCCCCCTTCCCCAGGCCCAGAACCCCGTTAAACCCACCTCCCCAGGCCCAGCACACCTTTATACCCCCTCCCAGGACCAGTACCCTGTTATACCCCCTCCCCAGGCACAGTACCCAGTTATACTCCTTTCCCCAAACCCAGTACCCCATTATACCCCCCTCCCCAGGCCCAGTACTCCATTATACCCCCTCCCCATGCCAAGTACCCCGTTATACCGTAACGTACTATTCCATAAATAGTGTCCTGTACAACAGCTAAAAGTACTGTATGTGCAGCTGATTCACAGCTCAGTGATTCCCATTCACCTGTAAAGTGCTACTTCCACCTTCCTGTCGAGGGGTATTCTCCGCCCATGCCTGTGATACAGAGGATAGTAATATGAGCACATGTATTCCTCACTCATAAGCATGTCCTTGCACTGTATGGGAGGTTTGACAGTTAAACCAATTGTCCACAGCACTCAAACAGCAACAATCTTCAACGCAAAGTTGCTTCGCAATGTTAGCAACTTTTCGGAGTAATAGACCCCTTCAAGGCCCGTTTCCATGTCACACTAATGGACAGTGGTACTTCCCTTTAATTAATCCTATCTAAGGAACCTGAATGGTCCATTTGACTCTCCCTTGCAGTCACATATAGGGGCCTATCCTAGTAGCCTTCATAAAGCAACTTGCTGGTTCTATTACGCTTAGGCAGGACCGCGTTCATTTGAGGTCCGGGACCCCCTGCTTCCTGAGATACAGGCCCCGTTATAGGGTGCATGTATCTCCTATGCATTTAAATGTCTCGTGTCACATGACCGGATTACATGATCGTGTCACATAACGGGGCCTGTATCTCAGGCAGCATGTCAACGCGGACCTCAAGTCAACGCGGTTCTGCTACGGAGACCTGCTCATGCACACTAGTATTAAATTTTTTATTAAAACAGCTTCATTTCCTTAGTGGCTGGTTGCAAAGGAAATGAAGGGATTCAACCTCAATAGCCTGTTTATTTGGGGCAGAGGGGGTGGATGAAGGGGGTAGTAGACCCAGGGAGGGTAAATAGGCCTACCTGGAAGGTTGCGGGAGGAGTTAACCTGCGGAACCGCTATGGTAATGAAGGGGTTAACCAGGGCTGCTAGCACCCGCTATGAATAAACATCCATCCTTTGGGCAACTACCCCCTTCATCTAATCCCTCTATCCACAATAAACAAAAACACACAACAACCCTACTACCCACCTCCTCTACCCCCAACAACCCCCCCCCCCCACAGCCCCCAACACATACAGCACAGTAATGGGCAAAATTACTATTATCGAGATATGGATAATAGTGCATTTGCCCATTCTAAAACCAAAAATTAGCGTCATGACGTCACGTAGCATCCGGTTGCCATGGCAACACGGTGTCATCTGATGCCGCACAGCCATGTTCACTGCAATTGGAGGGGGAATTGCAGAAGAATAACGGACAATGCCGGAGTTGCCGCCACCACACCACACCGCCACCCGCGATTGACAACCCGTAGCCCGGAGGTAAGGGCCCAAAACCCGGAGTATCCGGGTCAAACCCGGAGAGATGGCAACCCTGGCTATTATCCATATCTGGATAATAGTTATTTTGCCCATTACTGTCTGTATGTGTTGGGGGGGGGTTGTTGGGGGTAGAGGAGGTGGGTAGCAGGGTTGTTGTGTTTATTTTTCTTAATTGTGGGTAGAGGGATTGGGTGAAGGGGGTAGTAGCCCCAAGGATGGATGTTTAGGTCTACCGGGTGGTATCAGGAGGGGTTAACCCCTTCATTACTTTAGCGATATTAACCTCTAAGGTAATGAAGGGGCTGACTCCACCTACAACCTCCCGCAAGGCCTAAACACCCACCAAGGGCCAAACACCACCTTCACCCACCCCCGCTACCCACAATAAACCTGGCACTGGTAGTTAACCCCTTCATTGTCTTAGCGGTTAGCCGCTAAGGTAATGAAGTTGCCTGTACAGTAAATGCATTTTTCATTAATCTGATTCATGCCGGGGGCCTCCTACGGTGCTGATATTACTGTGTATTAGCTCCCGAGACCCCCGGCATCAATCCGATGAGGAAAAATTCACCGCCGCCTCAGAAACTTCTTGGCAGCTTCACGACAACTTTTTTTGGCGAAAAGATTTTGGGAGTAAATCGCCATTCTAGAGCCTCGATGTGCCTCGGGCTACTAGAATTGCACCAGTTTGAAAACTGGCGATAAGTGGCTTATCGCCGCTCACTTGTTGATTTGTTTTTGACGGCTGAAAAAATTGGCGATTCAACCCACTTATCAACACTTACTGAATTGCTGTAGGCATTTTTGGCCGATAACAGCTAAAAAGCCTCGATAAGTGGGTTATGAAGGCTACTAGCATAGGCCCCATAATCTCCTATAGTCAGTAGCAGCACACCTCCGGAGGTCACATGGGAACAGGCCCTGAAGGAGTCTATTACTCCGAAGCATTGCCCCCCTATTATAATCACTGATTGCTGTTTGTGTTTCCATAGTTGTATAGTGTTTTCTCCCTGTGTTAGTCCTGCACTCCTCATTATGTTTCTGTACCATTTATTGGTGATTTGCTGTATAATACATCTTTTCTTTGCATCTTTCTCTTCATGTTCTGGCATTTAGGTGGTGGATGTGCACTACATTTCTGTTGGTATATCTTATGGCTTTCAGCTAACTTATAGCAGGGTTGTGCAAACTGGTGGGTGCTAGGTTTTCCTGATGGGCGGTTGCAGAGGCCTCACGCTCTCCCCCAAGGCATTTAAATGAAATGCAGGGGATCGCGTGAGGCCAAAGTAACTCACTTACCGGGATGCAGATGCATGGTGTGACAAATGCAACGTCACGTCACATGACCCGTCACCATGGCAACACGGCAACACATCGTTACATACCGCTGCGGGGTCTCACGGGATGTCACATGACCTGGCAGCGTCATTTGACACTAGAAAACGAGATAGGGGGACCTAGCAGGGGGGGCAGCTACAATAGTTTTCACACCCCTTCCTTATAGTATACTGCAATTTATTTTAGTGTTCCTTTACCCCGCCTCATCAGTATGCTCCTGTATGCTCTGGGTAATCACACTTGCAGCAGTTAGGCTCATTATAGCTTGTTCTTCTGTGTATAACTTACACTTATAACTATGCTGTGAGTGGTGTACTATAGATTGTGTACTGATAGCTATCGGTGTGCATTTTGGGCACTTGATGATGCATTAAGGTTGTTAGTACATATTGTATACTGGGTGTGCTGTACTTTGCACCTGTTATCATTGTACAGCTTTATTCTAGATGTGTTGTTTATTAAACTCTTTTCATTTAGAATAATAGTATTTCTTTATTTTGGGTGTCTTAGTTACCCCAGTGAGATTGTTACTGTTTGAGTGCTGTGGACAATTAGTTTAATTCTATATATTGCTGAAGGAATTAGGGATTCCTCATGTACACTGGGCACCGATTCACCTCTTTAAGATTCTTTGTTACTTGCCAAGAGGGTAGGGCTGTTTGTTTTTGTATATATATGTTAGGTTTGAGGGTGTTCATCTAAAAATCCGTGGGCCTACACAGATAAACCATTATGATGGAAACATACTCACTACAAACTGTAGCGTTATATGTGCTATACAGAAGGGGTACGTGTGTAGTGAGAATGAGGGAGCATGTGTCTTTATATAACCCTTAGTGTGTGAATCTGAGGGAGTGTGTGCTACTGTCTAATAGTTACTGTTTTTGTAAAGCATAACGAGAAGTGTGATTGTGTGTTTATATATATTTCTTGTGGTGTCTTTGTGCTTCTACAAGAGTTTCAATCTGTGGCATTTTAGTGTGATTGTGTGTGAATATAACTGATTGTGCGTTTGTATTTTTGGAGCAGGAACCTGTTAATTCTGTCTGTGTGTGTGTAAGTGGGAGAGAGTGTGCGTGTGTAAGTGGGAGAGTGTGTGCGTGTGCGTGTGCGTGTGCGTGTGTATGTATACAGGACCGAAACTCAGTGCTGATATTGTCTCTCATGCTGTGCCAATATATTCTCTCTGTGTGTGTATGCTTTTCAACTGGGGTTCTGCGGCCGCCAGGGTGGGAGAGCTTGGACTCTCCCATGCTGTCCCAGATCCAGCGACACCCCCACATAGCAGTGACCCGGAGCTCAGGGGCAGCAGCCGCCCAGTCACTGCTATACTTCCTCTTCCTGCCTGCTCCAGTCGGTGCCACTGAATAGAGGGAGAGAGAGGATTGGGAGCGTGCTCTCTCGCAGGGGTCTGTCTGTGTGTAAGTGTGAGAGTGTGTGTGTGTGTGTGTGTGTGCGTGTGTGTATGTGTATGTGGGCGAGTGTGGGTGCACGCGCGCAAGGAGGAGAGTGTGAGCGGGATAAGGAGTGTAAGGGGAGAGTGTGTGGGGGAGAAGGAGCATAAGGGGGAGAGTGTGAGGGGGAGAAGGAGCGTAAGGGGAAAAGGAGCGTAAGGGGGAGAAGGAGCGTAAGGGGGAGAAGGAGCGTAAGGGAGAGAGTGTGAGGGGGATAAGGAGTGTAAGGGGGAGAGTGTATGGGGGAGAGGCAGCTTAAGGAGGAAGAGGGGGAGAGTATGAGGGGGAGAAGGTGCGTGAGAAGGAGCGAGAGGGGGAGAAGGAGTGCAAGGGGGAGAAGGAGCGTAAGGGGGAGAAGGAGCGTCAGGGGGAGAGTGTGAGAGGGATAAGGAACGTAAGGGGGAGAGTGTGTGGGGGAAAGGGAGCGTAAGGAGGGAGAGGGCGAGAGTGTGAGAAGGAGCATGAGGGGGAGAAGGAGAGTAAGGGGGAGAAGTAGCGTAAGGGGGAGAGTGTGTGAGGGAGAGGGAGTGTAACGAGGGAGAGTGTGAGGGGAAGAGGGAGCGTAAGGAGTGAAGTGAGGGGGGAGAGAGACGCGGCAACAGACAGGGGGCGAGGGTTGGGGTTTCCCAGTATTTCAAATTCACTTGTGAGCACATTCACATATCTTAGACAGGTCTGCAACCCCTGCCTTTCAACCATTATCACCTAGCATACAGTGCTTCCACCGCAGCAAGGGATTCTGGGAAATAACATGCAAATGAGCATATATATATAGAAAAGAGAAGACAGTTGGCACACTACTGACCAGGCAAAAACAGATGCTTATCCCATATGAATAGAACAAAAAGTATATTTACTAGATTGGGGTCCAGCAAAAAAAGAGACAGCACACTGCATTTAGTCTTCAGACAAAAAACTGTATTGAATCACAGGGCACGTCAACCAACGTTTCTGTCACCCAGAGGGACAACCCTCATGAAGGTCCCTCTGGGTGACCGAAACGTTGGTTGCAGTGCCCTGTGATTCAATACAGTTTTTTGTCTGAAGGCTACATTCAGTGTGCTGTCTCTTTTTTTGCTGGACCCCAATCTGGTAAATATATATATATATATATATATATATATCTAAAAGATAAAGAAAAAGCGCCCGATCCTTGTATAAAATCAGATATAAAAGGTTTAATATTCCATGGACAGACAAATGCACACTCACACTTTGTCAATAAAATAAAGGCATGTTATGGGACCAGCCCATGCACCAGATGGACGTGAGACTTCACAGCCGTCCTCCGTTTGAATGCGGTTGAAATCACTGCAAATGGATGTTGCTGCTGCTGTAGTCACCTAAAAGATCTTTTTCCTTCAAACCGGAACGCCTCTGGTCAGTACGGTCGCCATTAACCTCTCACCAATGAGGGACCAGGGAAATCCTTCACTGACATCCTCACTCTGGTGTCTGGACTGCTCGACCACCGTAGTTCCTATGCCACGTGACCCTACGCGTTTCATCCGTCTCAGCGGATTTCATCAGGGGATGAACTCCAATTGAATTGAATTGAATCACCATAAAGAACATTGGTGTCAGGGAACAGAAATTAGCCAAGTCTTCTTCGGGGATAAAGAACAACCAACTACAGACTTCTGTATACCGCAAACCTACAGATAGAGCCAGCTATTTGAGGGACAACAGCTTCCACCCGACACACACCAAACATGCAACCATCTACAGTCAAGCCATACGCTACAACCGGATACGCTCCGACACAGCAGACAGAGACCAGCGGATTAAAGCCTTGAGATCAGATTTTATAAACCATGGATATAACCACAGAATTGTAGACCAGCAAATTCACAAAGCCACCAGAATACCAAGAAGTGATCTCCTTGAATACAAACAGAAGGAGACAAGCGACAGGGTACCGGTGGTCACATATAACTCACACCTAGTAGCCCTACGCAAGATCGCCAGGGAACTACAACCCATCCTCCAGGAAGATACAAGACTGCAACAGGTCTTCCCTGAAGCAACCTTATTATCATACAGACAACCTCATAATCTCAAGAATATTATGGTGAGGAGTAAAGTATTCAGCAGTACAACTGAATGCGGGACGAAACCATGCCAGGACCCAAGATGCAAAACCTGCGCAATGCTCTACACAGCGGACACAATACAAATACCACACAGGAATCGGGAATACAAAATTAGAGGAAGGTTCACCTGTTCCTGCAGCAATGTCGTGTACCTCATTATGTGCATGAAATGCCCAGGGGGCTGCTACTACATAGGTGAGACGGGGCAGGGGCTAAACAAGAGAATGAACCTGCATCGCCACAGCATCACACGCGGAACAAGAGACAGTCCTGTCGGCGGACATTTCTCTGACTCTGGCCATAAGATGAACGATCTGAGGGTTGCCATACTGAAAGGTAATCTTAAAACACCGAAAGAGAGACGGTTGCATGAATACAAATTTATGCAACTGTTCGGGGCACTTAACGATGGCCTAAACAGAGATCGAAATTTTATGAGTCATTACTGACACAAGTGAACTCTCTTCCCATGAGTGCTAAAGACCATGTCTGCACATACTGTGCTATATGTATGCACACACAGCTGTCTCTCACACATACTAATACTCCTTGTTTTTCCATCCCTATACACCAATAGAGACCACATAGTATCCACACACACTTTTAGTTATGGTACTATCTCTCACATTTCCACACAAACCCACACCATTTATATTAACTCCCACTCCACACACCCTTTTTTGTAAAGCACTGTATACACTGTGGGCTCTCCATTCATTTATATTCACACAGATACACACACACACTCTTACATCACTTACTTTCAGGAACCATTTAACACCTCTAGCCATAAATGTCATCCACACCGGGGGAAGGACAAGCACAGATAACATTCCAAGAGACACTGTTTTTAAGTATACCCTTTGCTTGCTTCATTCATTGTAACATCGCCGGAAAAAGAGATCAGTGTATCTCGAAAGCTCGCACAAATAAAAGCATTTTGTTAGCCACAGAACGGTATCATCTATTTATTTTTTGATTATTGAAGCTTGGCTAACACGGTACTGATACCTCTATATATATATATATATATATATATATATATATATATTTATAAAACCATCCAGCAGGGCAGCGGAACAGCAAAGAGAGGCAGCACTCAGAGGTAAGTGTACAAAGAATTGTATTGTAACAGACACAAAAATCCACTTTTTCGATCCCACAGAGGATTATCTTCCTGGGGTGCGCCTCTCCCTGCTGTTCCACTGCCCTGCTGGATGGTAACGTACTCTTTACATTATTTATGGGACTAGCACCAAGCTTATTTGGATTACAATGTTGGAGTGCTTGCTGTTTTCCTTACCCATATTATATATATATTTATATTTCCATTTGCTATATGCTTTGCTGTGGAGGGTTTTTGTCACTTTTTTTACCCACCATAACTTAACTAAGTATATATATATATATATTTTTTTTTAAAATATATATATTCACACATACAGTACAGAAACACACGGACGCACAGATACGCACACAATCAAATAAACACAGACACACACACAGACATACTGTCATGCACACAGATACACATACACACACATACTGTACAGAAATATATATATATATATATATATATACACACATACACAGACATACACACAGTAACACATACACACCTACATTTTTAGGATTGTAGCAGTGAGAGACGGAGCAGACACAGAGATACAGTGTCACATGAAAACAAACACACAAGATACACTCAAAAGGAATATGAAAAGTGACAGATCTAGTATAACAAGTGACAGACATACGCAGGGTTAATAAGAAAAGAGACAGTCGGATACATACAGAGAAGTGATCATATGGATAACCTGTATCGGTGACAGACTTCAGGAGAAGTTCCAATAAAAGCCAGACAAACACTCCGGGTATCAACGTTTTATTTAAACACCTGAAATCTTGACCCTCCGCCTGCAGTTTGGGAAAGGCAGAGGTTTTGGGATCTGTGTGTGTGGGGTTTACTGTGTCTGGGGAGACCCCTAAATGTTCCTTTGTGTGACCCCTAAATGTTCTCTCTGTGTCTGGGAAGACCCCTAAATGTTCCCCAGTGTCTGTGAAGACCCCTAAATGTTCCCCAGTGTCTGTGAAGACCCCTAAATGTTCCCCAGTGTTGCTCATTTCAAAATAACCCAGAAAAGTAGCCTTGAGCCCTCGGTGACAGGGCGCTATGCCCAGAGGGACTAGGCTCCCCTTACCTGTGAGTGTGGACTGCGTCCCCCCTGGCCTCTCCCCCCCTCTGGCAGCAGGGCTGACGTGGCAGGGGGAAGGGCCAGGGAGGTTAGAAATAGACAGAGGCAGGGGCACGGGGTCAGTCTGCACCCGGGCATGAGATTCCGCCCACTCTGCCCTTTAATGTGAATACTGTTACATATGTTGGTTGTACGTGTTTAAAATAAAAAAAGTAATAAATAAATAACTAGAATTTATACTGACTTTGTGTTAGTAACTCCCTTAACTTCTCCAACAGCTGTTGAGTTCCCCTTTGGCGCTTAACGTGTTAGAAACACGTGTCACTATTTCTCTGCATTAATTTGCAGGTCATTGGAAGAGTTGCACAGTGACAGCAATTTGTACACTCACCATCTTCGCCCGAGCCGGCTCCTGGCTGAATACCGCCGGCTCCTCCTTTTCAGCCATTGTTTGCTCCTCCTGGCTGAATTGCGGCTGCGGTCTTATCCCCTCTCTGCCTCCGATCTGTATGAAGGACAATGCTTTTAGAGATATTCTGGGCACTTCCAACTCCCACATCGGACCCTTCCTCTTCCTGACCTTGCAGCGCACAGTATTACCTGCTATGATGCCTCTCTGCATACCATGGTAAGTCATTCTGAACATACATGTGTCCTTTCTACATGTTACTCAGCTTCTATGACCAGGGCCGCAGACAGGTTTCCTGGGGCCCAGGACTAGAGCTTCCACCGGGCCCCCAACCACGTGTTGGCGACATTGCGAGAACCCCCTCCCCCCGTTTTCTCTTACACTGCCCCCTTCTCACACACCACCTCGCTCTCACCCCCCTCTTACACTCCCACTGTCACTCTTTCCTTTTCATAACCCCAGGCCCAGTACCCCATTACACCCACCTCCCCAGACCCAGTACCCTGTCATATCCCCAAGCCCAGTTCCCCATTATACCCCTATCCCAAAGCCCAGTACCCCCTTATACCCCCTGCCCCAGAACCCATGATACCCCCCTCCCCAGGCCCAGTACCCCGTTATACCCCCTGCCAAGACTCAGTACCCTGTAATACCCCAAAATCCAGTACCCAGTTATACCCACCTCCCCTGATCCAGTACCAGTTATACCCCATACACTGGCCCAGTACCCCATGATACACCCCTCTCTTGGTTCAGTACCCCGTTATACCCAGTCCCAGTACCCAGTTATACCTCCTCTTTGTCAGCCTCCTCACACTTCTCATCTTCTTCATCCTCCCACACTATTGAGCTGGAACTGGAGCTCTCAGGGTACCAAGCTGACAGGCCAAACGGCTTCACCTCCGTGTGCTCCCCGACCTGCAGGAGACATAACATGTGTGTAACCAGGATAGTGATACTCTGTATCGCAAGAGCTCCTGTGACACTTATACCCCACTCCTCAGGCCAAGTACCCCATTATACCCCAGGTCCAGTACCCTGTTATTCCCCCTCCCCAGGCCCAGTACCCCATTATAAATGAGGCCCAGTACCCCATTATACCCCCCTTCCCCAGGCCCAGTAACCCGTTATACCCCATTTCCCAGGCCCAGTACCCCGTAATACCCCCTCCCCAGGTCCAGTACCCCATTATACCCCCTCCCCAGGCCCAGTAACCCGTTATACCCCATTTCCCAGGCCCAGTACCCCGTAATACCCCCTCCCCAGGTCCAGTACCCCATTATACTCCCTCCCCAGACCAAGTACCCTGTTATACCGTAACGTACTATTCTATAAATAATGTCCTGTACAACAGCTAAAAGTACTATATGTGCGGCTGATTCACAGCTCAGTGATTCCCATTTACCTGTAAAGTGCTACTTCCACCTTCCTGTTGAGGGGTATTCTCCGCCCATGCCTGTGATACAGAGGATAGTAATGTGAGCACATGTATTCCTCACTCATAAGCATGTCCTGGTGCTGTATGGGAGGTTTGACGGTTAAACCAATTGTCCACACCACTCAAACAGTAACAATCTTTGCAACGCAACGTTGCTTCGTAATGTTAGCAACGTTTCGGAGTAATAGACCCCTTCAAGGCCCGTTTCCATGTCACACTAATGGACAGTGGTACTTCCCTTTAATTAATCCTATCTAAGGAACCTGAATGGTCCGTTTGACTCTCCCTTGCAGTCACATATAGGGGCCTATGCTAGTAGCCTTCATAAAGCAACTCGCTGGTTCTATTACGCCGGTCATAACCGCGTACATTTGAGGTCCGGGACCCCCTGCTTCCTGAGATACAGGCCCCGTTATAGGGTGCATGTATCACCTATGCATTTAAATGTCTTGTGTCACATGACCGTGGGATTTAAATGCATAGGAGATACCGGCACCCCATAACGGGGCCTGTATCTCAGGCAGCATGGGTTCCCGGACCTCAAGTCAACGCAGTTCTGCTCCGGAGACCTCCTGCTCACGTGCACTAGTATTACATTTTTTATTGAAACAGCTTCATTTCCTTAGTGGCTAGCCGTTAATGCAATGAAGGAATTCAACCTCAATAGCCGGTTTATTGAGGGCAGAGGGGGTGGATGAAGGGGGTAGTAGCCCCAGGGAGGGTAATTAAGCCTGCCTGGAAGGTTGCGGGAGGAGTTAACTTGCGGAACCGCTATGGTAATGAAGGGGTTAACCAGTGCTGCTAGCACCCGGTAGGCCCAAACATCCATCCTTGGGGGAACTACCCCCTTCATCTAATCCCTCTACCCACAATAAAGAAAAACACACAACAACCCTACTACCCACCTCCTCTACCCCCAACAACCCCCCCCCCCCCACCCTCAACACATACAGCACAGTAATGGGCAAAATTACTATTATCGCGATATGGATAATAGTGCATTTGCCCATTCTGTGTGTTAGTGTGGGAGTGTGTGTGTGTGTGAGTGTGTGTGCATGTGTGTATGTGTAAGTGGGCGAGTGTGGGTGCATGCGCACAAGGAGGAGAGTGTGAGGAGGAAAAGGAGCATGAGGGAGAGAGAGTGTGTGTGAGAAGGAACATAAGGGGAGAGGGTGAAGGGGAGAAGGAGTGTAAGGGGGATAGTGAGGGGGATAAGGAGCGTAAGGGGGAGAGTTTGAGGGAGAGAGTGAGGGGGAGAAGGAGCGTAAGGGGGATAGTGAGGGGGAGAATGAGCGTAAGGGGGAGAGCGTGAGGGTGAGAAGGAGCATAAAGGGGAGAGCGTGAGGGAGAATGAGCGTTAGGGGGAGAGTGCGAGGGGGAGAAGTAGCGTAAGGGAGAGAGTGTGAGGGGGAGAAGGAGCGTAAGGGGGATAGTGTGAGAGGGGGAGTGAGGGATGAGGGAGACAGGGTGACAGACAGGGGGTGAGGGTTGGAGAAGGAGTGTAAGGGGGATAGTGAGGGGGATAAGGAGCGTAAGGGGGAGAGTTTGAGGGAGAGAGTGAGAGGGAGAAGGAGCGTAAGGGGGATAGTGAGGGGGAGAATGAGCGAAAGAGGGAGAGTGTGAGGGGGAGAAGGAGCATAAAGGGGAGAGTTTGAGGGGGAGAAGGTGCGTAAGGGGGAGAGTGTGAGGGGGAGAAGGAGCGTAAGGGAGAGAGTGTGAGGGGGAGAAGGAGCGTAAGGGGTAGAGTGTGAGGGAGAGAAGGATCAAAAAGGGGAGAGTGCGAGGGGGAGAAGGAGCGTAAAGGGAGAGTGTGAGGGGGAGAATGAGCGTAAGGGGGAGAGCGTGAGGGTGAGAAGGAGCATAAAGGGGAGAGCGTGAGGGGGAGAAGGAGCGTTAGGGGGAGAGTGCGAGGGGGAGAAGGAGCGTAAGGGAGAGAGTGTGAGGGGGAGAAGGAGCGTAAGGGGGAGAGTGTGAGGGGGAGAATGAGCGTAAGGGGGAGAGCGTGAGGGTGAGAAGGAGCATAAAGGGGAGAGCGTGAGGGGGAGAAGGAGCGTTAGGGGGAGAGTGCGAGGGGGAGAAGGAGCGTAAGGGAGAGAGTGTGAGGGGGAGAAGGAGCGTAAGGGGGATAGTGTGAGAGGGGGAGTGAGGGATGAGGGAGACAGGGTGACAGACAGGGCGTGAGGGTTGGATTTCCCCAGAATTTAAAAATCATATTCTGGTGTTTCCTAACCAAAAAAAAGTTGAAAGGATAGATAGATGTGAGCACACTTATTCACACGGCATTCAGCATCCTTGTACAATATGCGTAATGTTGGGTATTGTGTGCTATTTTTCAAATATACTTTTGAAACATGTATATATTACGTTGCCATCCATCAGGGCAACGAAACAGCAAAGAGAGGCAGCACTCAGAGGTAAGTGTACAAAGAATTGTATTGTAGCAGACACAAAAATCTGACTTTCGATTCTCTCTCACTCTCTCTCTTTATATAGTATACACTGTGTGTGTGATATATATATATATATATATATATATATATATATATATATATATATATATATATATATATACGCACAGATAAACAGATACACACGCACGCATAAATATGCGCACGCACACAGATGCACAGATAAGCGCACACACAAATACACAGACACACACACAGACACACACACAAAAGGAATATGAAAAGTGACAGATCTAGTATAACAAGTGACTGACATACGCAGGGTTAATAAGAAAAGAGACAGTCGGATACACACAGAGAAGTGATCATATGGATAACCTGTATCGGTGACAGACTTCAGGAGAAATGATATGACCCAAATTATTGAGGAACCAACCAGGAGAGGGGCAATACTGGATTTGTTCATATCAAACAATGTAGAAGTAATAACAAATATTCAAGTCCTGGGACATTTGGGTAACAGTGATCATAACATGGTCTCATTTGAAATAAATTATCAAAAAATAGATTTCTTGGGTTCAGCAAAGACCTTAAACTTTAGAAAGGCAGATTTTAATAAACTGAGGTCTAATCTAGTAGTAATACAATGGGGTGATGTTTTTGCAGGGAAAAATGTAGAAGATAAATGGGCAGTCTTTAAAACATTGTTAGAAAAGCACACTTATCAGTGTATACCCTTGGGTAATAAGTATAAAAGAAATAACTCAAAACCAATGTGGCTAAATAAACAGGTAGGGGAGGAAATGGACAAGAAGAGGAAGGCGTTTAGATTCTTTAAGTCAGATGGGACAGAGACATCGTATCAGAATTATAAGGAATGTAACAAAAATTGCAAAAGGGCAATCAAATTAGCAAAAATGGATAATGAAAAAAGGATTGCAATAGAAAGTAAGGTCAACCCTAAAAAGTTCTTTAAGTACCTTAATAACAAAAAAATGAGAAAAGAAAATATAGGACCCTTTCAGTGTGAGATGGGTAGGCAGATTATTGGAGATAAGGAAAAAGATGAGGAATTAAACAAATTCTTTGCCTCTGTGTTTACCAGGGAGGAATCAAATTCAATAGTAGTGCCGCAGGAGGAAGCCACAACCTCCACATTAATGAGCAATTGGTTAACTGAGGAAGAAGTTCATAAGCGACTTGAAAAAATGAAAGTAAATAAGGCACCTGGCCCCATGGTATACAGCCAAGAGTTCTCAAGGAGTTATTTATTTATTTATTTTTGATTTATAAATTTTTTTTACCAGGAAATAATACATTGAGAGTTACCTCCCGTTTTCAAGTATGTCCTGGGCACAGAGTAAAACAAAATAATACATGGTTACAAATACAGTTACATAAATGAACAAGGTATACATTATATACAAGACATTGCATGCACAGTTAAAGAAAATATATATTATGAGCGTATGAAACAGTTACAGACCAGATTAAAGTGTGAGACAGCCTTAGATTTGAAAGAATGTAAGCTGGTGGTGGATATGAGAGTCTCTGGTAGGTTGTTCCAGTTTTGTGGTGCACGGAAGGAGAAGGAGGAACGTCCGGATACTTTGTTGAGTCTTGGTACCATGAATAGTCTTTTGGAGTCTGATCTCAGGTGATAGGTACTGCATGTGGTAGGGGTGAGGAGCTTGTTCAGGTAGCTGGGTAGCTTGCCCAGAAAGTATTTGAGGGTGAGACAGGAAAGGTGAACTTTGCGCCTAGACTCTAGTGATGACCAATCTAGTTCTTTGAGCATTTCGCAGTGATGTGTGTTGTAGTTGCATTGGAGAACAAAACGACAAATTGAATTGTAGAGGGTGTCAAGTTTGCTAAGGTGGGTTTGAGGAGCCGAGCCATATACTATGTCTCCATAGTCAATAATTGGCATTAGCATCTGCTGTGCAATACGCTTTCTGACCAGGAGACTTAGGGAGGATTTGTTCCTATAAAGTACCCCTAGTTTGGCATAGGTCTTGGTTGTCAGGGTATCAATGTGCATCCCGAATGTTAAGTGGGAGTCAAACCATAAGCCCAGGTATTTAAAATAGTTAAGCTCAGTGATATCCAAACCATTATATTTAATATTCAAGGACTCCATTTCCACAGGCTCAGTACCACAAGATTGGCGTAAAGCAGATGTGGTGCCTATATTTAAAAAGGGAGCTAGATCACAACCGGGAAAATACAGACCTGTAAGCCTGACTTCAATAGTAGGGAAACTACTTGAAGGTTTAATACGGGATAATATTCAGGAATACCTAATGGAAAACAAAATTATTAGTAATAGTCAGCATGGATTTATGAAGGATAGATCTTGCTGTCATCACTCACAGGTTTTTTACCTCCCACAACGGACACTGACTGAGCTCTATTCCAATTGCCTGATTTTGGGGCTTTCTTGTAAGTTCCCATTGCATCTGTGTGTTCCATGATGTTTGCTCACTAAATCCATTTGTTGTCCTTTCAATCCGTGCAGCAATTCTTTATTGTCCTCTCTCCATGTCCCCATTATAGTTATAGGGTTATCATAATTTCATCACACAGTGTTGCACTATCATCTGTGTGATGCTTTGTCCCTTTATGTTCACCCGGTGTACTGCGCTCCCTGACTTCTCGACAATGCAACTAGTAAAGGATCAACAAGGAAGATCCATTGAAGGTTGAGCTACAATTGAACACTGGTTGTATATTTTATTTTCTCCTTTTTTCTTTTTATTGTTGCCTCACCCTTATTGTTGGTTAACCATTGTATGTCATTTTTCCCTACCTGGAACACCCTCAGGAGCGCCTGGTGATTTCCGTGTTCTTTTATCAAACGGGCAATGGATGGAAGGGAAGTAAACATAATTATGCCATTTACAAAGCACTAGTAAGACCACACCTTGAATATGGAGTACAGTTTTGGGCACCAAATCCTAAGAAAAGACATTATGGAACTAGAGAGAGTGCAGAGAAGAGCCACCACATTAATAAAGGGGATGGACAATCTAACTTATGAGGAGAGGCTAGCTACAGATGCAGCAACGAGTATTAGAACTCTGCCTGGGTATTTTCTGGGGCAGTCTCACAGTAAATGCCTCAACATTGCCTCAATATTTCTGTGAGATTCTTAATGGCCCATAGGATTAACACAGCAGGGGGTCCCTGCAAACTGAATGGGACAGCAGGGACCCCTGCTGTGTCAATCCGATGGGCCATTAAGAATCTCACAGAAATGTTGAGGCAATTACTGTGAGACTGCCCCAGAATCTCCAAGGAATTTCTCCGGTAAGCGTTCTAATACTGGTGGCTGCATCAGTAAATTAGTTTTAGTTACATTGGAAAAGAGGCGTCTAAGAGGGGATATGATAACTATATACAGTACAAATATATTCAGGGACAATACAAGGAGCTTTCAAAAGACCTATTCATCCCACGGGCAGTACTAAGGACTCGGGGCCATCCCTTAAGGTTGGAGGAAATGAAATTTCACCAGCAACAAAGGAAAGGGTTCTTTACAGTAAGGGCAGTTAAAATGTGGAATTCATTACCCATGGAGACTGTGATGGCAGATACAATAGATTTGTTCAAAAAAAGGTTAGATATCTTTTTAGATGGGAAAGGTATACAGGGATATATCAAATAAGTATACAGTACATGGGAAGGATGTTGATCCAGGGATTAATCCAATAGCCAATTCTTGGAGTCAGGAAGGAATTAATTTTTCCCCTTAATGGGGTTTTTTGTTTGCCTTCCTCTGGATCAATAAGTAAGTATAGATATAGGATAAAGTATCTGTTGTCTAAATTTAGCATAGGTTGAACTGTATGGACCTACGCCTTTTTTCAACCTCATCTACTATGTAACTATGTAAGTTACAATAAAAGCCAGACAAACACTCCGGGTATCAACGTTTTATTTAAACACCTGAAATCTTGACCCTCCGCCTGCAGTTTGGGAAAGGCAGAGGTTTTGGGATCTGTGTGTGTGGGGTTTGCTGTGTCTGGGAAGACCCCTAAATGTTCTGTGTGACCCCTAAATGTTCACTCTGTGTTTGGGAAGACCCCTAAATGTTCCCCAGTGTTGCTCGCTTCAAAATAACCCAGAAAAGTAGCCTTGAGCCCTCGGTGACAGGGCGCTATGCCCAGAGGGACTTGGCTCCCCTCACCTGTGAGTGTGGACTGCGTCCCCCCTGGCCTCTCCCCCCCTCTGGCAGCAGGGCTGACGTGGCAGGGGGAAGGGTCAGGGAGGTTAGAAATAGAGAGGCAGGGGCACGGGGTCAGTCTGCACCCGGGCATGAGGTTCCCGCCCACTCTGCCCTTTAATGTGAATACTGTTAAATATGTTGTTTGTACGTGTTTAAAATAAAAAAAGGAATAAATAAATAACTAGAATTTATACTGACTTTGTGTTAGTAACTCCCTTAACTTCTCCGACAGCTGTTGAGTTCCCCTTTGGCGCTTAACGTGTTAGAAACACGTGTCACTATTTCTCTGCATTAATTTGCAGGTCATTGGAAGAGTTGCACAGTGACAGCAATTTGTACACTCACCATCTTCGCCCGAGGCGGCTCCTCCTTTTCAGCCATTGTTTGCTCCTCCTGGCTGAATTGCGGCTGTGGTCTTATCCCCTCTCTGCCTCCGATCTGTATGAAGGACAATGCTTTTAGAGATATTCTGGGCCCTTCCAACTCCTCCATCGGACCGTTCCTCCCCCTGACCTTGCAGCGCACAGTATTACCTGCTATGATGCCTCTCAGCATACCATGGTAACTCATTCTGAACATACATGTGTCCTTTCTACATGTTACTAAGCTCGTATGACCAGGGCCGCAGACAGGTTTCCTGGGGCCCAGGACTAGAGCTTCCACCGGGGCCCCCCACTCACGTGTTGGCGACATTGCGAGCACCCTCTCCCCCCATTTTCTCTTACACTGCCCCCTTCTCACACACCACCTCGCTCTCTCATCCCCCTCTTACACTCCCACCTCTGTCTGTCAGTCTCCCCTCCCCTCTTACACCCCTCTGTCTCAAACTCCCCCCTCTGATCCCACACTACATAACCCCCATTCCCAGTACACACACACAATACCCCCTCCCCAAATACACACACATACACAGTAAGCGCCCCTTCCCAAATACACACACACAATACGCACCCCCCCCCCCAAATTAACAATGGCACAAATAAATTGGCTTATAATTAAAAATTCGTAGAGCGTTGGATCCCTTTTTTACTGACCCCTCCTCAAATACACACACATACTGTACAGAGTAAGCGCACCTTCCCAAATACACACAAACACACACACAATAAGCCGCCCTTCCCAAATACACACACATACACAGTAAGTGCCCCTTCCCAAATACACACACATACAGTGGCGGCCGCCTTTATTCTCCTGCGGCCGCCACCGCAATGCGCGGGCAAAGTGCGGGAAGACGCGACTGGTTTCTGTTGCGTGCCGCGCGTCACTGTGGCGCCGGTCACACGTGGCAGGGTTCCCCCTGCATCCCCGAGTTCCCCCGGCATCCCCGAAGGGTGAAAGGTAAGCGGGGTAAGGGGAAGCTGCGCGAAGCAGAGGCGGGCAGAGGCGGGCAGAGGGGAGGGGAAGATGCGAAGATGCGGCTGGCACGCGGACAAGTTTGGCGCCAGCCGAAAAAAGCCCCGGAAAATTACGGGCATTTGTTAGATTAAAGATGGCCGCAGCAGTACACAATAAGCGCCCCTTCCCAAATACACACACACAATAAGCCCCCTCCCCAAATACACACACACACACACAATAAGCGCCCCTTCCCAAATACACACACACACACACACACAATAAGCCCCCTCCCCAAATACACACACACACACACACACACACACACACAATAAGCGCCCCTTCCCAAATACACACACACACACATACACAGTAAGTACCCTTCCCAAATACACACACACACACACACACAATAAGCCCCCTCCCCAAATACACACACATACACAGTAAGTGCCCTTCCCAAATACACACACAATAAGCGCCCCTTCCCAAATACACAATAAGCCCCCTCCCAAATACACACACATACACAGTAAGTACCCTTCCCAAATACACACACACAATAAGCCCCCTCCCCAAATACACACACATACACAGTAAGTACCCTTCCCAAATACACATACACAATAAGCCCCCTCCCCAAATACACACACATACACAGAAAGTACCCTTCCCAAATACACACACACACACACACACAATAAGCCCCCTCCCCAAATACACACACACACACACACACACACACACACACAATAAGCCCCCTCCCCAAATACACACACACACACACACACACACACAATAAGCGCCCCTTCCCAAATACACATACACAATAAGCCCCCTCCCCAAATACACACACATACACAGTAAGTACCCTTCCCAAATACACACACACACACACACACACACAATAAGTACCCTTCCCAAATACACACACACACACACACACACACACACACACACACACACACACACACACACAATAAAGACCCCTCCTGAAATACACACACACTAAGCCCGCTCCTCAAAGGTTGTCCTTTAATCAGATCTTACCCGAGGTGTCTCTCTCTCCCTGGGGAAAGTGCGCCTTTACGCTGGGAGGCTCCTTCCGCTCTGAAATGTCCAAGTATCCGCTCTCCAAGTAGCTCACGTTGGGAGAAAACTCCTTGCAGACGCAGTCAGCAGCTGTGCAGGTTATTGCAGTCAGCAGCAAGTGATAACAGCACAAGCCCAGTGACACAGGGCTCAGGTACAGGGCGGTTGGGCTGTAACCACGGAAATCAGGTAGCACATAAACATGGCATTTTTTGAGCTGTAGAATGATGATGTGCGTCACATTCTGGGCTCAGCCCCTGAGCTCTCTCAGCTGCTACCAGCGTGTGATAATAGGAGAGATCCCTATACTGGGATGTGAGAAGAAACATGGTGGCCATTTACTGTAATACTGTGTCCCATAACCTGCTGTATATGAAGTGTCATTTACACTCATTAGTAAAGACGCTAAACATTGAAAAATAGCTTCTGGCAGCTTGGCTCATTTTCTCTACAAATGTTCAATGAGAAAGTTGAATTAAACATCTTGTGATTTTTCAAACGGGCTAAAGTGTTAAAATAAACCCTCTGGGAGGTAAGAGCTTTACCCAAGGCCGTGATCATACCAAAAGCTGCGGCCGCGCGCTCCCTCAGGGCGATGCGCCCGCCCCAAATCTGCACTGCAGGCAGGCGGCATCGAGAGGTGACAGGGAGGCGCAGCCATGACATCACACGAGCGCTTCGCCCTCATTGGCTGAACCGCTCAGTGACGCGTCGCCCGGCAAGATCAAATTCTGAGGTCTGTTCTAAATTGGAGGGCGTGATGGTGCGGGCGGTTACTGCGCGCTCATTGTAATGCTGTAGTGTGTAAGGCCTCGTTCAGGGTGCAGGCTTCGGAGGGAGGGCGTGCTGCCGTGCGAGCTGCCGTGGGACACAAAGTATTCAAATTGAATACTGGTTGTCAGGGTAGCAGCTGCCCTGTCTCCGAAGCCCGGCGTTGACGCTGAATACAGTTTCAATAAACGAAAAAATCGTTTTTTGAAGCTGCAGCAGCGTCACTGGGACCTCGGCAGCCAATGAAATCATTCTTGAGAATGATTTCATGACTGCAACTGGGATCCCTAAGCTGCCGTCTGTAGCCCCCTCGCCGCCTCCTCAACTCCTGAAAAAGTCTGCTGGGGATGGACACACATCGCCCAGCAGACTGCCGCCCTCCCGAACGCCCTCCCTCCAACTCCTGCCTCTGGCACCCTGAACGAGGCCTTATGGCGGCGCGCGGTCCGACGCTTTAGGCCTTCAGCAGAGGTCGGCAACCTGTGGCCCCCGAGCCGCACGCGGCTCTTTCCGCCCCTACTCGCGTCTCTCTGCAGGTTGCCGACCCACAGCTGGTGCCTCTCCCCCTCACTATCCTGCCGGCAAACCTAATATGATCCACAGAGGGGGCCTGCTGGGAGGTGTTCGTGCCGGTGCCTGACTGGTAGAAGGGAGGTTCCCCTGACAGGCACCTCTGTGGGCACCTTTCAGCAGGAAGCTCGGCAGGCCCCCTCCACAGGCCTCTAACAGGCCCCCTCCCTCCTCCAGGGCAGCAGCTCACTCAGATCCTCCCTATCCCTGTCCCCCCTCTCTCTCATCCACTATCCCTGTCCCCCCTCTCTCTCATCCACTATCCCTGTCCCCTCTCTCTCTCATCCACTATCCCTGTCCCCTCTCTCTCTCATCCACTATCCCTGTCCCCTCTCTCTCTCATCCACTATCCCTGTCCCCTCTCTCTCTCATCCACTATCCCTGTCCCCTCTCTCTCATCCACTATTCCTGTCCCCTCTCTCTCTCATCCACTATCCCTGTCCCCCCTCTCTCTCATCCACTATCCCTGTCCCCCCTTTCTCATCCACTATCCCTGTCCCCCCTCTCTCTCATCCACTATCCCTGTCCCCTCTCTCTCTCATCCACTATTCCTGTCCCCTCTCTCTCTCATCCACTATCCCTGTCCCCTCTCTCTCATCCACTATTCCTGTCCCCTCTCTCTCTCATCCACTATCCCTGTCCCCCCTCTCTCTCATCCACTATCCCTGTCCCCCCTTTCTCATCCACTATCCCTGTCCCCCCTCTCTCTCATCCACTATCCCTGTCCCCTCTCTCTCTCATCCACTATCCCTGTCCCCTCTCTCTCTCATCCACTATCCCTGTCCCCTCTCTCTCTCATCCACTATCCCTGTCCCCTCTCTCTCTCATCCACTATCCCTGTCCCCTCTCTCTCTCATCCACTATCTCTGTCCCCTTTCTCTCTCTCACGCATCCCCTATCCCTGTCCCCCCTTTCTCATTCAATATCCCTACCCCCCCTCTATCTCTCATCCACTATTTCTGTTCCCCCTCTCTCTCTCATCCACTATCCCTGTCCCCCCTTTCTCATCCAATATCCATGTCCCCTCTCTATCTCTCATCCACTATTTCTGTTCCCCCTCTCTCTCTCATCCACTATCCCTGTTCCCCGTCTCATCCAATATCCCTGTCCCCCCTCTCTCATCCACTATCCCTGTTCCCCCTCTCTTTCTCATCCACTATCCCTGTTCCCCCTCTCTCCCTCTCATCCAATATCCCTGTCCTCCCTCTCTCCCACTATCCCTGCCTCTCTCTCTCATCCAATATCCCTGTCCCCTCTCTCCCAATATCCCTGTCCCCTCTCTCATCCACTATCCCTGTCCCCCCTCTCTCCCACTGCCCCCTCTCTCTCTCATCCAATATCCCTTCTCTCTCTCATCCACTATCCTTGCCTCCCCCCTCTCGCTCTCCCCTCTCTCCCCTGCTCCCCCTTCTCCTCTCCTTCCTCCCCTCCCTCTCCTCTCCCTCTGTCTTTCCCAATATCTCGTTTTCCCACCCCTAAGGAACACACACAGTGCGCTGTGCAGTGTGGGGTTTAATGGGGGGAGGAGGGAGGGGGGGTGAGATGTGGGGATTACAAAGGTAAATTGGGGGGGATTAATCGGGGAGGGGGGTGTTAGGCTGCTCCTTAAATTTGTCCTGGGCCCCATGATTTCTATTGGCGGATATATATTCCAATAAAGAATTTCACTTGTGAGCACATTCACATGTCTTAGACAGGTCTGCAACCCTAATTCTTTATGGGACTCTTATCTCCGTTGGAACCTCACAGGTTTATATATTCTACTCTAATTACGGGTTGCCAAGCAACCAACTGGCTATAAATATCAGGAGCCTTGTCCATTCAGTATCAGCCCTTTGAGAAAGTCGCCCTCTGGTGACGAAACGCGCCAGGGATTCCAATTGCGCAATTACGTCATTGCGACACTGCTCACGCGCACGAGGCAGCATTGAAGCGCGAGATCTACATTGCGGCCATTCAAGTGGGAGAGGCGAACTACGGGACCATATGGACTGAATCTTTGTCGGCGAATTACACCACTGGCCTCCTGTGAACATCATCATCTCCACGCAGCCCTGAGGGAGCTAAGACTTGTGGACGTTTGCAGTGCAGAGACCGGATGGTGGTGATTTATTCACACATTGTTTTATTTGAATTTTACTCTTGTGAATGTAATTCTCCCCCCCCTTCCCTTTTAACATTAAATCAACAATATTACGCTATGGGGCGTGCGCTCTCTCTTCTTTCTCTTTTATATATATATATATATACAGTGTTCGACAAATCACCCAAAAATCTACTCGCCCAACCAAAAAATCTACTCGCTACCTAGTCCCGCCCCCAACCCCGCCCCTAGTCCCGCCCCCAACCCCGCTTTAAAATAAAACATATGACTAAAATCCATTTAAATGACAAATATATTTATTGTATTACATTATACTACAATTAGCCCTTGTTACGTGTGTGTGTGTGTGTGTCTGTGTAAATGTCGATCTAGAAATAAAAGCCAGGTGTGAATGACTAGTTTCCTGAACCCCTTAATCAGTGTCTGGATGCCCCCGCTTCACAATATCTAAAGCAGAAATCCCGTCTGGGATCTTACCGGATCCGTAGTCCCTCAATGTCCAGGTACCCTCATTCCCGCAATGTTATACATTGGAGGGGAGGTTCGTGTAGAACGGCCTCCTATGGCGCTGAGGATGAAGAATGGAATAAAGTCTTGTACAGTGGTTTCTTATGTTGAATACCTCAGAGAAGGGAACAAGAAATAGACAGAAAACACCACAATAGTGTATTACCCTTGAGACAACAATGGCCGTGGTGGACACGATACAAAGAGCATTTATTGGTTAAAACAATTGTAACCTCAATTGATATAAAACATGTAATGAATTAATAAACAGTAGACTATTCTCCTGTTGAACAAGAAGATTGTTCTCCTGCTGAATAAGAAAAGGCTCCCAAGCGCTTGTGCTTAAGGAAGCTACGTTGCTCCGCCGTGTGGTAAAACTGAAATCCTACTCACCGTCCATGAGAAGGTTTTTGGCCATCCAGGGACACCGTAGCTGTGCACATCAGACGGTGACGTCAGCAGGAGGAGACGTTTGGAAAATACTCTGTTGGCAGCAAAACCACGAGGACTGCAGGAGATCTCCCTGCACTAACGGACGTTCTGCACCCCACGGCGAGCGGCTATC
Source organism: Ascaphus truei (assembly GCF_040206685.1). Classification (NCBI taxonomy): domain Eukaryota; kingdom Metazoa; phylum Chordata; class Amphibia; order Anura; family Ascaphidae; genus Ascaphus; species Ascaphus truei. The sequence goes on from NW_027457064.1 coordinate 187,994, forward strand.
CCTGGCAAAGACCCCGAACCACTGCACATGTCCTACTCATGGACGGTGAGTAGGATTTCAGTTTTACCACACGGCGGAGCAACGTAGCTTCCTTAAGCACAAGCGCTTGGGAGCCTTTTCTTATTCAGCAGGAGAACAATCTTCTTGTTCAACAGGAGAATAGTCTACTGTTTATTAATTCATTACATGTTTTATATCAATTGAGGTTACAATTGTTTTAACCAATAAATGCTCTTTGTATCTTGAAGGTAGAAAAAACAGGATATTCAGCGCTCGTGCTGTATGATGGTGTGGATGATCCCTTTGCAGCATGTACATAAAGCGTCTCCCCAGAAACTCTCAAATCTAGGTGAACCCCCCTTAAAAAGGGGGGAGGGCACCCTGAAATACAAGATAATAAATGCACAAATGCGCACCAGGGATTAGTGGAAGGTAATTTATTAAAAATACACACAAACTCTGAGGGGATCCAACCCCACCTCAGAACAGCTGTGCAGCTGGACGGCTAAGTACTACCCAGGAGAACATCTGATGGTGACTAAACCCTAAGCTGCACAGTATACAAATACAGTAAAATTTATATAAAAACACATGAAAGAAAAAAACAAACATGAAAACAACCTATCAACAGATTTGTATAGAAACCGCCATAAGGTTGGGCACTAGCAAGGGGAAACGGACACTCACACTGAGACAGTCAGCAGACTCGCGGTGGCTGCACAGGATCCGGATCTCAGCACCGCGGAGATGGAAAAAAACGCTGCTGTCTCCTGCAGGCTCCGTCTCAGCTTACCAGCATACACGCGCAGGATGAGATGTCGTGACCTCTACAGTACGCGTTTCGTACCAAGTACTTCGTCAGGATTATTGTATACTGTGCAGCTTAGGGTTTAGTCACCATCAGGTGTTCTCCTGGGTAGTACTTAGCCGTCCAGCTGCACAGCTGTTCTGAGGTGGGGTTGGATCCCCTCAGATTTTGTGTGTATTTTTAATAAATTACCTTCCACTAATCCCTGGTGCGCATTTGTGCATTTTTTATTAGCTCTTTGTATCTTGTCCACCACGGCCATTGTTGTCTCAAGGGTAATACACTATTGTGGTGTTTTCTGTCTATTTCTTGTTCCCTTCTCTGAGGTATTCCACATAAGAAGAAACCACTGTACAAGACTTTATTCCATTCTTCATCCTCAGCGCCATAGGAGGCCGTTCTACATGAATCTTTTCATCTGGTTGGAAGATACCGGATCAACCTCTCAGGCAGCTCAAGGACTACCTTCATCACAAACTGTATCACAGGTTTTGTTCCACTGTTTATATCACTGTATAATATTGTCTACACTAGCGCTAATCTGCACTAATTATTTTACCACATTGGAGGGGAGGTGTTACCTACCTGTCTTCTGGGTTAGGGGGGTTCCGATGTCTTCCGTATGAAGCTTGAGTCAGATCTGGAAGAAAGCAGAATAGGTTATTTCGGTGTAGTATAGGGTAATTAAGATATATAGGGTAAATAAGAGATCCAGAAACAGAGTGAGAGACAGACACAGGGAGAGGGTGAGAGAGAGAGAGAGAGGGGGTGAGAGAGAGAGAAAGAGAGAGAGGGGGGTGAGAGAGAGAGAGAGGGGGTGAGAGAGAGAGAGGGGGTGAGAGAGAGTGAGAGAGGGTGAGAGAGAGAGAGAGGGTGAGAGAGAGGGTGAGAGAGAGGGTGAGAGAGAGACGGGGCGAGAGACGGGGTGTGACGGGGTGATTGGGTGGGGTGACGAGGTGATTGGGTGGGGTGACGGGGTGATTGGGTGGGGTGACGGGGTGATTGGGTGGGGTGATTGGGTGGGGTGACGAGGTGATTGGATGGGGTGATTGGGTGGGGTGATGAGGTGATTGGGTGGGGTGACGGGAGGATTGGGTGGGGTGACGGGGTGACTGGGTGGGGTGACGGGGTGATTGGGTGGGGTGACGGGGTGATTGGGTGGGGTGACGGGTGATTGGGTGATTGGGGGTGGGGTGATTGGGGGTTGGGGTGATGTGACACTTCTGGTATCCTACACACACTCTCCCACGCACACACACTCTCCCCCACACTATACACACACACACCCATATACACACACACCCATATACACACACACGCCCATATACACACACACACCCATATACACACACACACCCATATACACACACACAGCCATATACACACACACACACATACAAAGACCCATATACACACACACACAAAGACCCATATACACACACACAGACCCATATACACACACACAGACCCATATACACACACACAGACCCATATACACACACACACAGACCCATATACACACACAGACAGACCCATATACACACACACAGACCCATACACACACCCCCATACACACACCCCCATACACACACACACACACACACCCAGACCCATATACACTCATATACACACACACACACACACAGACCCATATACACACACACCCAGACCCATACACACACACACACACCCATACACACCCCCCCATACACACACACACACCCAGACCCATACACACACACACATAGACCCATATACACACACACAGACCCATATACACACACAGACCCATATACACACACAGACAGACCCATATACACACACACACAGACCCATACACACACCCCCATACACACACCCAGACACATATACACACACACACACACACACACACACACACACACACACACACACACACACACACACACACACACACACACACACAGACCCATATACACTCATATACACACACAAACACACACACAGACCCATATACACACACACCCAGACCCAGACCACACACACACACACACACACACACACACACACACACACACACACACACACACACACACACACACACACACACACACACACACCCATACACACACCCCCATACACAAACACACACACCCAGACCCATACACACACACCCAGACCCATACACACACACACACACACACACACACACACACACACACACACACACACACACACACACACACCCATACACACACCCCCATACACAAACACACACACCCAGACCCATACACACACACACACACACACACACACACACACACACACACACACACACACACACACACACACACACACACACACACACACACACACACACACACACACACACACACACACACACACACACACACACCCATACACACACCCCCATACACAAACACACACACCCAGACCCATACACACACACACACATATATACACACACACACACACACCCATACACACACACACACACACACACACACACACATATACACACACACACATACACGACAGGGGTAAGAAGAGGAAAGGTCGCGCGACCGAGCACCACCACACACCCCCCCCCCCCCCCCGACCATCTCCCGGCCTGCTCGGGCAGCCACGGGACCGTGGGGAAGCGGAGACCAAGGAGGTAGGGGGGGGAACACCCCCGCTACCATCTCCAGACCCGCGCGGGACCGGGGAAAGAAGGAGGGTAACACCCCCACTACTATCACTCGTGGCGCGAGTATCGGGGGAAGCCGGAAGCGGCGCGGGACCGGGGAGAGAAGGGGGGGCACCCTCACTACCATCATTGACCTGGCGGCGCGAGTATCGAGGGAAGCGGCGCGGGACCGGGGAGAGAAGGGGGGGGACACCCCCACTACCATCACTCGCCCCGCGGTGCGAGTATCGAGAGAAGCGGCGCGGGACCGGGGAGAGAAAGGGGGGGACACCCCCACTACCATCATTCGCCCCGCGGCACGAGTATCGAGGGAAGCGGCGCGGGACCGGGGAGAGAAGGGGGGGGGACACCCCCACTACCATCACTTGCCCCGCGGCGCGAGTATCGAGGGAAGCGGCGCGGGACCGGTGAGAGAAGGGGGGGGGGCACCCCCACTACCATCATTGACCTGGCGGCGTGAGTATCGAGGGAATCGGCGCGGGACCGGGGAGAGAAGGGGGGGGACACCCCCACTACCATCACTCGCCCCGCGGTGCGAGTATCGAGGGAAGCGGCGCGGGACCGGGGAGAGAAGGGGGGGGGACACCCCAACTACCATCACTCGCCCCGCGGCGCGAGTATCGAGGGAAGCGGCGCGGGACCGGGGAGAGAAGGGGGGGGGACACCCCAACTACCATCACTCGCCCCGCGGCACGAGTATCGAGGGGGAGGGGGGAGGAAGCGGGGAAACACTTTGGCTCGCAGGGAAGGAGAAGAGGGGCCGGAGGATTGGAGTGTACTTACTCTGCAACATAACTCCGGCCAGAAAGAATGGCCGCTCGTTGGGGGCGGGCTCATATAGAGCCTGACCACGCGCCCACAATGCCTGGGAGCGCGCGCCAATCAGCTGTCAGGTAGGGGAGTTTTTTTTTTTTCAGGCACCACGAGCAGGGAAAATTTTAGCGCGAGCGGGGGAATTTAAAAAAAAAAGACGTGTGCTGCTTGGGCCAATATTTACTCGCACGGGGATTAAATCCACCCGCCCCGGGCGTGTAAATGTATAGGATTGTCGAACACTGTATATATATATATATATATATATATACATGTAGAGGTATCAGTACCGTGTTAGCCGAGCTTCAATAATCAAAAAATAAATAGATGATACCGTTCTGTGGCTAACGAAATGCTTTTATTTGTGCGAGCTTTCGAGATGATGTCATTAAAAGAAACATGGTTGGCCTCACACCGTGGGAACTCCATCCCATCTCTGATTGGCTCTAGTAGACCATGTGACAGAGGCTTGGGGGAGAACGGATGTTACGTCTTTGAAAGCCTGTCACATGGTACTAGAGCCAATCAGAGTTGGGATGTATTTCCCACGCTCTGTTTGGCTACCATACCATGTGAGACCGGCCATGTTTCTTTTAATGACGTCATCTTAAAGGCAATTGAAGCAAAGCCATTCTGATTGGCTGTGCTTTCATTGCCTTTAAAGGACGTCATCATTTTTTTTGCATCGGCCAAATCACATGTTTTTCACGGCCCAATCAGGACCGTGGGAAACATTTGACCAAAATGTGACGTCATAGGCCTATAAAAGCCTATGTCGCCTCATTTTGAAGCTAGTCGCCGAGGAGGGAACATCTCCCCTCCTAAGAAGAGAAGAAGGGCGTGGCGTAAGAAGGCGGAAGAAGATGGAAGAAGACCCCAGAAGACCCCAAAGAAGACACAGACGTGGATTTGTTGTGGTTTATTATTTTATGGCTTACCTGTGGATTGGTTCCTGTGCTTCCGGGTCGCTTGGATTTCGGTGCGTGGACATCTAATGGTGAGTAAACAAAAGAAAAGTTTATTATTTGAACTTTTACAGGTTTTTATAATTTTTCATTCATGTCTTTTATTTTTTCACTCCCATTTAATGCCCGTTACTGTATCTATGTATATAATACATTCACGGACACTGAATGGGTGTATTGTATGTGAATTTTGTATGTAAATGCATTGTATTTTATGCTGTATTATTGCCCCTGTATGTTATGTTTATCTATCTGTATGGATAGACATAAAGGGATAATAATTGATTGTTTGGCTCATGTTTAGGTTCTTTTCATGTATGGATAATGTATTTAGCATCTTTATTTTGTCATTTTTGTGAATAATTTCTATTTAGCTAATGCCTTCTTTATGGTAGTAAGATTAGAATGATGGTGGTTACTTTAAATTAGATTTGTTTTGCCAATGGTTTGGCTTTAGCAATTGAATAGGGAATTGTATAATTAATTTTTATTGTATTTTAATTGTTTGAGGAAATGGATTAATTGATTGATGCTAATTGTATTGATGTTGGTTAGATTTTAATTGATTTTCAGGATGGCATTGGTGGTTAGGGGACATTGTTCATAGTGTATTTTATTGTTACATATATTTTGCATAGTGTTATACTGTATGATGCACATATTAATTGCATCATGTACACACTCTATGCAATTTTGTGACATTTCATAGACATTTGTGTAGCTGCAGTTTGTTTTTTTTATATTTGCAATGGCTGCTGGATTTATTGTAACATGAAATGTGGTGGTTTTAAGATTAAAAATTAATGTTTTGATTTGTGGATGTTTTATGTGTTTCATAATGGGCAAATAATATATTATCCATATCTGGATAATAGTTATTTTGCACATTATTGTACTGTATATGTTGGGGGGGGGGGAGTGTATTGGCCCCAAGGGTATGTGGGTAGGCCTCCCTTGTGGGTAGTGGGTGAGGGTGGTTAGGCCTCACAGGGTGGGGGGTTAGAGTTGGAGGGTATGTAGGCCTCCCAAATGGTGGGTGAGGGTGGGTTAACCCCTTAATGACTGTAGCGGTTAATAACCGCTATGGTGATTAAGGGGTATGGGGACATTACATTGGCTATTGTAATTGTTGTGCATGTTTTGCAGCACCGTAGGGGCATGGGCAGGATGAAGATGAGGATAAAGACGGCCTTCATCGTGGGTGCCTGTAAAACGTAAGTGTAAAATGTTTTTATTGTATTTATTGTCATTTATATGTATTTTAAATGGGCAAATGCATTATTATCCATATGTGGATAATAGTAATTTTGCCCATTACAGTACTGTATGTGTTAGGGGGCGGGGGGGATGTGTGTTGTTTATTGGAGGCCATTGTCCCCAATAAACATGCTAATGTGCCTTAACCCCTTCATTGCCTTAGCGGCTATCCGCTAAGGTAATGAAGCAGCATTACTGTATTTTTATTAATAGTGTGCGGTAGCAGGGGGTCCCCTGAGCTGAACCGCATTGATTTCTGCCTCAGAGACCCCCTGCTTCCCGAGTTACATGCCCCACTTTGGGGCATCGGTGCCAGTGCGGACGCCATCTTCATAGAGCCCACGTCACGTCTTGGACGCTATAAAGATGGCGGTGGCACTGGCACCCGATGCCCCATACCGGGGCCTGTAACTCGGGAAGCAGGGGGTCTCTGAGGCAGAAATCAATGCTTTTCAGCTCGGGACCCCTGCTCCCGCACACTATTATTTAAAATACATTAATGCTGCTTCATTACCATAGCGGATAGCCGCTACGGTAATGAATTATTGTTAATTGTTATGTATGTTTTAATACTAGTGTAGATGTGCAGGGGGTCTCCTGAGCTGAACCGCATTGGTTTCAGGTCCGAGGACCCCTACTTCAGGAGATACAGGCCTCTTTATGGGGTGGCGGGGGTCACACATCGCAGCGGGGGCCTCCGCAAGGCAGCAGGGCTCTCTGCAAGGGGCCGCCGGGGCCGCCCCCCCGAAGCGGCCGACGCCGCAGCATGTTCCCCCCACCGAAGCGAACCCCCTTCAGAGGCGGACACCCCCGGGGAGCAAGCGGGGATTGAGCAGGAGATCAGGGGGAGGAGATCAGTGGCAGGAGGCGCGCACGAGGGAAGATGGGTTGGCGCTTCCCCCTCCGTATCAAGTTGGGAGCGGATGGGGGCTGGGTTGCGCACGGGGCTTGTGTTGGCGCTTCCCCCTCCGTCCCACGTGGGGAGCGGGGGGGAGGGATGCGGGGAGGCTGGGTTGCTGGGGGGAACAGGCAGCGGGCCCACAGGCAGCGCAGAGGGCAGGACACCCTGCTTGCCCTGTGCATGCGCGCCGGGACAACGGAAATCCCTGCCATCTTTTTCAACTTTTTTTTAAATGTAATTAACTGGCGCCCGGCCGGGCCCCCCCTGACTCACGGGAGGAGATCAGGGGCAGGAGGGGGAGGAGATCAGGAGGGGGAGGAGATCAGGGGAAGGGGCTCTTCCCCGCGTTAACCCAATCAGGGAGGGGGATTATTTATTAATTTTTAAAAAATAAAAAATTGGCACGAGCAGGGGAATTCATAGAGCACGGCTCGCCAGCGGCCTATATCCACTCGCCACGGGCGACTGGTTATCATTATTTGTCGAACACCGTATATAAATACATATATATACACACACACATACATATATATATATATATATATATATATATATATATATATATATATATATATACAGGTATATATATATATATGCAAATACAACTGTATGCTCATCTGCATGTCTTAGGCAGGTCTGCAACCCCGCCTTTCCCCATTATCACCCAGCATACAGCACTTCCACTGCAGCAAGGGATTCTGGGAAATGACATGCAAATGAGCACACAGTGTCACTTTTTGCCTCAAAATCCATTTTTAACATGGTTCCCTATAGGCTTAAGCTTGCTGCATGGTCACAGCTTTGAGCACAGCCAGGGTTAAGGTGCATATCCAGAAAACCACCCACAGACAGCTGTTTCGACCTTAATGGGTCTTATCAGTGTGGGGTTGCAGACCTGCCTAAGACATGCAGATGAGCATACAGTTGTATTTGCATATTTGTTTTCCTGTGGAGGGTTTTTGTCACTTTTTCTACTCACCATAACTTAACTCAGTATTATGGTATATATATTATATATATATATATATATATATATATATATATATATATATATATATATATATATATATATATACACACTGTACACACACACACACACACACACATAATCAAAAAATAATAATCAAAAAATAATAGATGATACCGTTCTCTGGCTAACAAAATGCTTTTATTTGTGCGAGCTTTCGGGATACACTGATCTCTTCTTCCGGCGATGTTACAAGGAATGAAGCAAGCAAAGGGTATACTTAAAAACAGTGTCTCTTGGAATGTTATCTGTGCTTGTCCCTCCCCCGTGTGTGGATGAGATTTATGGCTAGAGGTGTTAAATGGTTCCTGAAAGTTAGTGATATAAGAGTGTGTGTGAATCTGTGTGAATATAAATGAATGGAGTCCACAGTGTATACAGTGCTTTACAAAAGGTGTGTGGAGTGAGAGTTAATATAAATGGTGTGGGTAGGTGTGGAAATGTGAGAGATTGTAGCATAACTAAAAGTGTGTGTAGAAACTATGTGGTCCCTATTGGTGTATAGGGATGGAAAAACAAGGAGTATTAGTATGTGTAAGAGACAGCTGTGTGTGCATACATATAGTCCAGTATGTACAGACATGGCCTATAGCGCTAATGGGAAGAGAGTTCACTTGTGTCAGTAATGACTCATAAAATTTTGATCTCTGTTTAGACCACCGCTAAGTGTCCCGAACAGTTGCATAAATTTGTATTCATGCAACCGTCTCGCTTTCGGTGTTTTAAGATTGCCTTTGAGTATGGCCACCTTCAGATCGTTCATCTTATTGCCAGAGTCAGAGAAATGTTCGCCGACAGGACTGTCTCTTGTTCCGCGTGTGATGCTGTGGCGATGCATGTTCATTCTCTTGTTTAGCCCCTGCCCAGTCTCACCTATTTAGTAGCAGCCCCCTGAGCATTTCATGCACATGATGAGGTACACGACATTGCTGGAGGAACAGGTGAACCTTCTTCTGATTTTGTATTCCCAATTCCTGTGCGGTATTTGTATTGTGTCCGCTGTGTAGAGCATTGCGCAGGTTTTGCATCTTGCGTCCTGGCATGGTTTCGTCCCGCATTCAGTTGTAGTGCTGAATACTTTACTCCTCACCATAATATTCTTGAGATTATGAGGTTGCCTGTATGATAATAAGGGTGCTTCAGGGAAGACCTGTTGCAGTCTTGTATCTTCCTGGAGGATGGGTTGTAGTTCCCTGGCGATCTTGCGTAGGGCTCCTAGGTGTGGGTTATATGTGACCACCAAAGGTACCCTGTCGCTTGTCTCTTTCTGTTTGTATTCAAGGAGATCACTTCTTGGTATTCTGGTGGCTTTGTGAATTTGCTGGTCTACAATTCTGCGGTTATATCCACGGTTTATAAAATCTGATCTCAAGGCTTTAATCCGCTGGTCTCTGTCTGCTGTGTCGGAGCATATCCGAGTTGTATCGTATGGCTTGACTGAAGATGGTTGCATGTTTGGTGTGTGTCGGGTGGAAGCTATTGTCCCTCAAATAGCTGGCTCTGTCTGTAGGTTTGCGGTATACAGAAGTCTGTAGTTGGTTGTTCTTTATAGTAATGGGGGTGTCTAGGAAATGTACTTCATCCGGGGAATGGGTGAGTTTGAGGTTGATTGTCGGGTGGCACGTATTGAATTTGTCATAGAAATGTAGGAGATCCTGTTCACCAGAGGTCCAAATCAGGAGGATGTCATCGATGTAGCGAAGGTTTGTAAGGGGTTTCAAGTGACAGGTGGAAAGAAAGTCACTTTACAGTTTTGCGCAGAATAGATTGGTATACTGTGGCGCCATCCGAGTACCCACAGCGATTGTCTGGAGGTATGTGTCATTTCCAAATATATATATATATATATATATATATATATATAGTGGTTGACAAATCACCAAAAAATCTACTCGCCACACAAAAAAATCTTCTCGCCACCTAGTACCAAACGTGTGCTGCTTGGGCCAATATTTACTCACCCGGGGGTTAAATCCACTCGCCTGGGGCGAGCAAATGTATAGGTTTGTCGAACACTGTATATATATATATATATATATATATTCAAATAACGGGGGGAAAAACTGGGGGGAGGGATGGGAAAAGAAAACCTCGCATCTACTTTTTACATGAATAATGCCACCATAGGCCAAAGAAGTATCCTGTTTAGTTTACATAAGTAAGGTATGGCGGTGCTCACGGGTTGTGAATAATATTGAAAGAAGGAGAAAAAAGTAACCCGTATAGGAGCACTCAGGTATGCAAAATATTAATTACTTTATTTATTTGACACAATGCAAAAAAAGGAAATGAATAAACAGTACATGATTAAAAACACTTAAAAAAGAGGCATGGACCCCTGTCACGGTTGCTACCCTAAAACACTGATAAGCAACACTAGGGAACGACATTCATTGTCGACCTAAAGCATAAGTAGAATAGTGACTCAAAAAACACTAGTGTAAATCAAAATAAATCACAGTGGGTTATTGGGTTCAAAAGGTACCTATACAGAGCTAAGAATGATTCACACTATACGCAAAAACGTGGACTGATCAAAATATAAATGACAGTCACCAGGCATCACACATCTGCATGAGTGTACAAAAATTTGACCAGTACCTTCAGCATAATTCCTATATAGGAAAGGTAGTGAAAAAGAGTATAGTCCCTGGGTGTGTGGAATGGTAGAGTTGGTAACATAGCATGTATAGGAAAATACCTGATGGATGCCTATTACATAACCCTGTGTTGATAGTCAGTGCCCCTAATGAAAGAAAATGATGAAGGTCACAGTCCAGAAAGATAGATAGCATAAGTGCTGGGTAGCATAATTACGTGAGCCAGTGGGTCAGGGGTCCTGCCTAGCACCCCCACTCCGACGCGTTTCGTCCAGAGACTTTAACAAGGAGTGGTGAGGGAACTAGGGCTAAATACTGTTTATATAGGGGTTTTTCGCGCCAAAAGCGGATGAGGGCGGCAGCAGCTGCAGGTACTTAGATTGGATTGCTGCTAGACTTAGATATCTGCGTGTCAGTGCGACACGCAAGCCACGAGCGCACGTGCAGCTTACAGGCACCAGTCTCCACATACATATTCACTGCGCATGCGCAAAGCGCAGCGTCCCAGCGTCCACGCCTGCACACTGACACGCATGGCGTCGCTGCACCTTTTGGTGCGTGTCAGATTGGACCGCACACCGCGCATGCGCGCTAAGTGTGTCAATTATTCCATGTGCTTGGCGATCACAGAAATAGCTGGCAAAGCAATGATACTTGCCCAAAATCATGTATTACATGTTACTGAGGGGGTTAATGTGACTGATGTCCACTAGTGTTAAACAGAACAGCAGACATCTTTATCAAGACAAATCTCAAAAGTACCACAGAGAGAGGCACATGTGTGTTGGCTGCAACAGCGCACCCTAATGGAGTGGAGGTATATTTAGTGCATATTCTTAAAGCAACAAGAGCTATGTACCTTCAATACTTGTGTCAGTTGTATGACACTTCCCAAATTATACAGACCAAAGAGGGATTGAAAGACATATGCACCATTTATCAATCTAGTCAAGTTATGACAAAATCCAATGAATAGTTATTAAGTCCATAATGTCCAACTTATTGATCCCCTAAGTCCAATAATGTGCCAGATGTATTTAGTCCAGGTATATCCAGTATTAGAGTGTTTGTAGCGCCTGCGGTTACGGCTTCTCCATGCTACACCGGTCCGCAGATGCGGTCCACTGCTCCGGGGTGCATGGACCATGCATAGACCCTCCTGCACAGACATTAAAGGTCAGGACGATACATTCCAAATATCGTGGCCAATCTGGCCTCTGGTCAGGAAAGTCTCCAGTTTGAGCCTCACACGTGCATGCGGTGTCTGTGGTTGCAGCTTCTCCATGCTGTACCAATACGCAAATACGCTCCACTGCTCCGTGGTGTGTGGGCCATGCAGAGACCCTTCTGCACATGGATGCACTCCAGATACCCTGGCCGATCTAGCCCCTGGTCAGGATAATCTCCAGTTTGAGCCTCGCATGTGCATGCAGTATCTAAAAAATTAGACAAAATACATGCAGTAAGTGCACTCATCAAGGTAGTTATGGATTACTTAGCTGTGAACAGACAAAATTGAAGCAGTTGTATGTTACAGAAACATGGCATAGCCAATATAGTCGTTCAGACCTCTCGGAATCATTGAGTTGATTTGTGTAATCCACCTGGTCTCTTTTTTTAGGAGAGCTTTTTCCAGGTCGCCTCCACGTATACCAAGGGAGACTTTGTCAAGCGCAAAGGCCCTAAGTAACGTAGTGTCTGCCATATGTTTGTTCAAAAAATGCCTGGCGACACTTGTGATTTTTTTAAAACCATCAAGGTCCCTTTGCGCATTTTTGATGTTCCTGACATGTTCCAAAACCCGAAATCTCAGTTCTCGTGTGGTCATGCCTGCATATGGTAAATCACAGGGGCAAAGTATACAATAGATCACCCCCTTGGATTTACAGTTGAGTGTGGAACGAATTGTGTAAACATGGGTCTTTTGACTATTTGAGAATGTTAGTCTATTTTCCATGTGTTTACAGGCCGAGCATTTAGAGCATTTGGCAAAGCCTATGCGTGCGGTAACGGACAAGAATGTTTTGTCGACATGAGGGATGTAATGACTGTTGACCAAGGTGTCTTTAAAATTTGGTGCCCGGCGGCTCGTCATAATGACTTGTTTGCCCAGGGCTTGTACCAGGTCAGGGTCTGTCATCAATACCCCCCAATGTCGCTGTAACGCCCCGCGTAGTAATGGCCATTGCTGATTGTAGGACCCCACAAAGCGGATCGCTTTTTTGTCTCGTATTTTTAACTTAGGTCGCAAAAGGGAAGCGCGGGTTTTACTCAGGCTGTTACGGTACCCTCTCTCAACCATAGTCTTGCTATAGCCTCTTTGTAAGAATCTTAATTTCATTTCCCTTGATCTTAAGTCAAAATCTTGACTTGACGAGACATTTCTCTTTAATCTCAGAAATTCGCTTGTGGGGATACCTTTCACCTGATGGTGAGGATGGAAGCTTTTGGCATGCAGAATCGAGTTTGTGGCAGTGTGTTTCCTAAAAATGTCAGTGCATAGAACTCCACCCTCGCCAATACTGATTGTTAAATCCAGAAACTCAATTTTCATTGGGCTCGACTGAAATGTCAATCTGATGTTTAGATCGTTGTGGTTGAGGGCACCGATAAACGCACTAAATCCACTAGCATTGCCTCGCCAGAGGACAAGCACGTCATCGATGTACCTCAACCACAGTAAGACGTGTTGTGTATGTATTAGGTTCTCATCAGTAAAAACCACCTCTCTCTCCCACCAGCCCAGGAAGAGATTGGCATAGGAGGGTGCACAGGTCGCACCCATTGCAGTGCCTCTTTTCTGCAAATAATATCTGTGTTTGAAGATGAAATAGTTGTGGGACAATATAAAGTTAAGTAAGTTGATGATCAGCTCAATCAAGTCACCTGTAAGATTTTGCATAGATAGGTAAAACTTGGCTGCTTTTAAACCATCTTTATGATGGATGCATGTGTAGAGAGATTCTACATCACAGGTCGCGAGGAGAACACCTTCATCGACCGTGATGTTCTCCAATTTAGACAGTACATCCATTGTGTCCCTTAAAAAAGATGGTAATGTTTCAACAGACAGTTGCAGAAAGAGGTCAATAAATCTACATATGGGCTCACTCAGACCTCCTATGCCTGATACTATAGGTCTACCCGGGGGGTGGGAGAGGTTCTTGTGTATTTTGGGTAATATGTAGAAGGTGGGTACAACTGGACATTTTGTTACCAGAGCATCCATGTTGTGCTGAGTGATTATCCCATCTAGGACGGCAGCTCGGAGTAGACTCTCAAGTTCCTCCTTAAACTGAATAGTGGGATCCCTGCTCAGCTCAACATAGCACCGGGTGTCTTTAAGTTGTTTATAGACTTCTCGCTCATACATCACCTTTGGCCATAGGATCACATTTCCTCCTTTATCGCTTGGCTTGATCTCCACCTCTTTAAGGTCTCGTAGCTCTGCAATTGCTTGTCTTTCAGCATTGGATAAATTCTGTTCACCTTTCTTGATATGGATCTTATTAAAGTCCTCCGTCACTAATTTTGCATAGATTTCTATCCCTTTGGGCACACTTGCCATGGTGGGCAAAAGCTGGATTTGGGTTTAAGTTTGGATAATAACATTTGCTGGTCTACTGGGACAACTCCCTGTTCATACCTGAGTGCTCCTATACGGGTTACTTTTTTCTCCTTCTTTCAATATACAATAACTTTCCTTAAACTAGCCCCAGCATTTCTGCATTGACTAACGACCCATCGGATTAACACAGCAGGGATCCCTGGCAGTCCAATTCAGTTTGAATGGGACTGCCAGGGACCCCCGCTGTTAATCTGATAGGCCATTAATCAATGCAGAAATGCTGGGGCTAGTTTAAGGAAAGTTTAAGGCATGTATTCAGAATGTACCTGGGTGTTTCCTGGGTTTTTTGGGGAATTGCCACTGGTTTTTGTTAGAATAAGAGTTGCCTCTACTGTACCTCTCTGGGCGTGTACGTGTATACCGATATTTCCTCTCTGGGCGTGTACGTGTATACCTATATTTCCTCTCTGGGCGTGTATGTGTATACACTACCGACACACTTTATTGAAGTGTGGTCGGTACCGCAAGCCGGGAAATCTCCCGGCTTGCTAGTGGCCGCCCCTCGGCGTGCCGCGCGTCATAGACGCGCGGTCACGCGTCATCGGGAGCGTGCGCCCCCTGCACGCGTGTCCAGGGGCTCCCCGAGGGAGCCCTGGTGTCCCGCAATCGCGGGACAGCGGCAGGGGGTTCCGGGGGACCCGGCGGACCCGGCAGCGGTAGGGAGAGCGCCCCGATCGGAGGGCGCTCTTCCGCTGCTTCGGCGTGCGCCCGTCACACTCGGGTGCGCGCCAGGCTACTGCTGCGGCACAGAACGGGCAAATGCTCGAATAAACTGTGCCGCAGCAGTACCAGTATTACTTCTCTGGGCGTGTACGTGTATACCGATATTTCCTCTCTGGACATGTATGTGTACAGTATACCGGTATTACCTCTATGGGCGTGTATGTGTATACCAGTATTACCTCTCTGGGTGTGTATGTGTATACCGGTATTACCTCTCTGGGTGTATATGTATATACCGGTATTACCTCTCTGGGTGTATGTGTATACCGGTATTACCTCTCTGGGTGTATGTGTATACCGGTATTACCTCTCTGGGCGTGTACGTGTATACCGATATTTCCTCTCTGGGCGTGTATGTGTATACCGGTATTACCTCTCTGGGTGTGTATGTCTATACCGGTATTACCTCTCTGGGCGTGTATGTGTATACCGGTATTACCTCTCTGGGTGTGTATGTGTATACCGGTATTACCTCTCTGGGCGTGTATGTGTATACAGGTATTAACTCTCTGGGCGTGTATGAGTATACCTATATTTCCTCTCTGGGCGTGTATGTGTATACCGGTATTTCCTCTCTGGGCGTGTATGTGTATACCGGTATTACCTCTCTGGGTGTGTATGTGTATACCGGTATTACCTCTCTGGGCGTGTATGTGTATACAGGTATTAACTCTCTGGGCGTGTATGAGTATACCTATATTTCCTCTCTGGGCGTGTATGTGTATACCGGTATTTCCTCTCTGGGCGTGTATGTGTATACCGGTGTTACCTCTCTGGGCGTGTATGTGTATACAGGTATTAACTCTCTGGGCGTGTATGAGTATACCTATATTTCCTCTCTGGGCGTGTATGTGTATACCGGTATTACCTCTCTGGGCGTGTATGTGTATACCGGTGTTACCTCTCTGGGCGTGTATGTGTATACTGGTATTAGCTCTCTGGGCGTGTATGTGTATACTGGTATTACCTCTCTGGGCTTGTATGTGTATACCGATATTTCCTCTCTGGACGTGTATGTGTATACCGATATTTCCTCTCTGGACGTGTATGTGTATACCGATATTTCCTCTCTGGACGTGTATGTGTATACCGGTATTACCTCTCTGGGTGTACTGCTGCGGCCGAGTTTATTTGAGCATTTGCCCGGTCTCGGCCGCAGCAGTAACCAGGCGCGCGCCGAAGCCTCGGAGGAGAGGCCCTCCGATCGGGGCTTTCTCCCTCCGCTCGCCGGGTCCCCCGGAACCCCCTGCCGCCGTCCCCCACATCGCGGGACACCAGGGCTCCCTCGGGGAGCCCTGGACGCGCGTGCAGGGGGCGCAGGCACCCAATGACGCGTGACCGCGCGCACGCCGAGGGAGTGCGGCTAGCATGCCGGGGCATCCCCAGGCTAGCCGCACTCAAATAAAATGTGCCGCCTCTGTATGTGTATACCTTTATTACCTCTCTGGACATGTGTATACTGGTATTAACTCTGTGGGCGTGTATGTGTGTAAAGGTTTTAACTCTCTGGGCGTGTATGTGTATACCGGTATTACCTCTCTGGACATGTATGTGTATACAGATATTAACTCTCTGGGCATGTACGTGTATACTGGTATTACCTCTCTGGACGTGTATGTGTACACCAGTATTACCTCTCTGGACATGTATAGGTGTACGGTATTACCTATCTAAGCATATATGTGTATACCGGTATTACCTCTCTGGGCGTTTCTGTGTATACCGGTATTAACTCTCTGAGCGTGTACGTGTATACCGGTATTACCTCTCTGGGCATGTATACCAGTACTACCTCTCTGGGCGTGTATGTGAATACCGGTATTACCTCTCTGGGCGTGTCTGTGTATACCATATTACCTCTCTGGGCGTGTTTGTGTATACCAGTATTACCTCTCTGGACATGTATGTGTATAGCGGTGTTACTGCTCTAGGCGTGTACGTGTATACCGGTATTACCTCTCTGGGAGTCTATGTGTATACCGGTATTACCTTTCTGGGCGTCTATGTGTATACCGGTATTACTACTCTTGGCGTGTCTGTGTATGCACGTATTACCACTCTGGGCGTGTATCTGTATACCGATATTACCTCTCTGGGTGTGTATGTGTATACTGGTATTACCTCTCTGGACATGTGTTTACAGGTATTAACTCTGTGGGCGTGTATGTGTACACCGGTATTACCTCTCTGGACGTGTATGTGTATACCAGTATTACCTCTCTGGACATGTATGTGTATACAGGTATTAACTCTCTGGGCGTGTACGTGTATACAGGTATTAACTCTCTGGGCGTGTATGTGTATACCGGTATTTCCTCCCTGGGCTTGTATGTGTATACCGGTATTACCTCTCTGGGGGTGTATGTGTTTACCGGTATTACCTCTCTGGGCGTGTATGTGTATACCGGTATTACCTCTCTGGGTGTGTATGTGTATACCGGTATTACCTCTCTGGACATGTATAGGTGTACGGTACAGGCATACCCCGCATTAACGTATGCAATGGGAGCGGAGCACGTATGTAAAGCGAAAATGTACTTAAAGTGAAGCACTGCTTTTTCCCCACTTATCGATGCATGTACTGTACGGCAATCATCATATACGTGCATAACTGATGTAAATAACGCATTTGTAACAGGCTCTATAGTCTCTCCATTTGCGCACAGCTTCGGTACAGGTAGGGAGCTGGTATTGCTGTTCAGAACGTTGTTCAGGACGTGCTGACAGGTGTATGCGCGAGCTGCCGTTTGCCTATTGGGCGATATGTCCTTACTCGTGAGTGTACTTAAAGTGAGTATCCTTATACCGGGGTATGCCTGTATTACCTTTCTAGGCGTATATGTGTATACCGGTATTACCTCTCTGGGCGTTTCTGTGTATACCGGTATAACTTCTCTGGGCCTGTATGTGTATACCATATTACCTCTCTGGGCGTGTATGTGTATACCGGTATTACCTCTCTGGACGTGTATGTGTATACTGGTACTACCTCTCTGGACATGTATGTGTATACAGGTATTAACTCTGTCGGTGTGTCAGTGTATACCATATTACCTCTCTGGGTGTGTATGTGTATACCGGTATTATCTCTCTGGACATGTATGTGTATACCGGTGTTACCTCTCTAGGCGTGTACGTGTATACCGGTATTACCTCTCTGGGTGTGTATGTGTATACCGGTATTACCTCTCTGGGCGTGTATGTGTTTGCTGGTATTACCACTCTGGACGTGTATGTGTATACCGGTATTACCTCTCTGGGCGTGTATGTGTATACCAGTATTACTTCTCTTGGCGTGTCTGTGTATGCTGGTATTACCACTCTGGACGTGTATGTGTATACCGGTATTACCTCTCTGGGCGTGTATGTGTATACCGGTATTACCTCTCTGGGCGTGTATGTATATACCGGTATTACCTCTCGGGACATGTATGTGTATACAGGTATTAACTCTCTGGGCGTGTATGTGTATACCGGTATTACGTCTATGTGCGTATATGTGCATACTGGTATACCTCTCTGAACATGTATGTGTATAACCGGTATTACCTCTCTGGGTGTGTATGTGTATACCGGTATTACATCTCTGGACGTGTATGTGTATACCGGTATTACATCTCTGGGCGTGTATGTGCATACTGGTATACCTCTCTGAACATGTATGTGTATAACCGGTATTACCTTTCTGGGCGTGTATGTGTATTCCGGTATTACCTATCTGGGCGTGTATGTGTATATCGTATTATCTCCCTGGGCGTGTGTGTATACAGGTATTAACTCTCTGGGCTTGTATGTGTATACCGGTATTACCTCTCTGGACGTGTATGTGTATGCCGGTATTACCTCTCTGGGGGTGTATGTGTATAAAGGTATTACCTCTCTGGATGTGTATGTGTATACCGGTAATACCTCTCTGGGCGTGTATGTGTATACCGTTATTACCTCTCTGGGCGTTTATGTGTATACTGGTATTACCTCTCTGGGCGTGTATGTGTATACCGGTATTACCTCTCTGGGCGTGTATGTGTATACCGGTATTACCTTTCTTGGCGTGTATGTGTATACCGGTATTACCTCTCTGGGCGTGTATGTGTATACCGGTATTACCTCTCTGGGCGTGTACTGTATGTGTATACCGGTATTACCTCTCTGGGCGTGTATGTGTATACAGGTATTACCTCTCTGGGCGTTTATGTGTATACCGGAATAACCTCTCTGGGCGTGTATGTGTATAGCGGTATTACCTCTCTGGGCGTGTATGTGTATACCGTTATTACCTCTCTGGGCGTTTATGTGTATACTGGTATTACCTCTCTGGGCGTGTATGTGTATACCGGTATTACCTCTCTGGGCGTGTATGTGTATACCGGTATTACCTCTCTGGGTGTGTATGTGTATACCAGTATTACCTCTCTGGGCGTTTATGTGTATACTGGTATTACCTCTCTGGGCGTGTACGTGTATACCGATATTTCCTCTCTGGGCGTGTATGTGTTTACCGGTATTACCTCTCTGGGCGTGTATGTGTATACCGGTATTACCTCTCTGGACGTGTATGTGTATACCGGTATTTCCTCTCTGGGCGTGTATGTGTATACCGGTATTACCTCTCTGGACGTGTATGTGTATTCCGGTATTACCTCTCTGGGCGTGTATGTGTATACCGGTTTTACCTCTCTGGACATGTATGTGTATACCGGTATTACCTCTCTGTGCATTTATGTGTATACCGGTATTACCTCTCTGGGCGTGTATGTGTATACCGGTATTACCTCTCTGTGCATTTATGTGTATACCAGTATTACCTCTCTGGGCGTGTATGTGTATACCGGTATTACCTCTCTGGGCGTGTATGTGTATACCGGTATTACCTCTCTGGGTGTGTATGTGTATACCAGTATTACCTCTCTGGGCGTTTATGTGTATACTGGTATTACCTCTCTGGGTGTGTATGTGTATACCAGTATTACCTCTCTGTGCATTTATGTGTATACCAGTATTACCTCTCTGGGCGTGTATGTGTATACCGGTATTACCTCTCTGGGTGTGTATGTGTATACCAGTATTACCTCTCTGGACATGTATAGGTGTACGGTACAGGCATACCCCGCATTAACGTACGCAATGGGAGCGGAGCACGTATGTAAAGCGAAAATGTACTTAAAGTGAAGCACTGCTTTTTCCCCACTTATCGATGCATGTACTGTATGGCAATCGTCATATACGTGCATAACTGATGTAAATAACGCATTTGTAACAGGCTCTATAGTCTCTCCATTTGCGCACAGCTTCGGTACAGGTAGGGAGCTGGTATTGCTGTTCAGAACGTTGTTCAGGACGTGCTGACAGGTGTATGCGCGAGCTGCCGTTTGCCTATTGGGCGATATGTCCTTACTCGTGAGTGTACTTAAAGTGAGTGTCCTTATACCGGGGTATGCCTGTATTACATCTCTAGGCGTATATGTGTATACCGGTATTACCTCTCTGGGCGTTTCTGTGTATACCGGTATAACTTCTCTGGGCCTGTATGTGTATACCATATTACCTCTCTGGGCGTGTATGTGTATACCGGTATTACCTCTCTGGACGTGTATGTGTATACTGGTACTACCTCTCTGGACATGTATGTGTATACAGGTATTAACTCTGTCGGTGTGTCAGTGTATACCATATTACCTCTCTGGGTGTGTATGTGTATACCGGTATTATCTCTCTGGACATGTATGTGTATACCGGTGTTACCTCTCTAGGCGTGTACGTGTATACCGGTATTACCTCTCTGGGTGTGTATGTGTATACCGGTATTACCTCTCTGGGCGTGTATGTGTATACCAGTATTACTTCTCTTGGCGTGTCTGTGTATGCTGGTATTACCACTCTGGACGTGTATGTGTATACCGGTATTACCTCTCTGGGCGTGTATGTGTATACCGGTATTACCTCTCTGGGCATGTATGTATATACCGGTATTACCTCTCTGGACGTGTATGTGTATACTGGTACTACCTCTCTGGACATGTATGTGTATACAGGTATTAACACTCTCGGTGTGTCAGTGTATACCATATTACCTCTCTGGGTGTGTATGTGTATACCGGTATTATCTCTCTGGACATGTATGTGTATACCGGTATTACCTTTCTTGGCGTGTATGTGTATACCGGTACTACCTCTCTGGGCGTGTATGTGTATACCGGTATTACCTTTCTTGGCGTGTATGTGTATACCGGTATTACCTCTCTGGGCGTGTATGTGTATACCAGTATTACCTCTCTGGGCGTGTACGTGTATACCGATATTTCCTCTCTGGGCGTGTATGTGTTTACCGGTATTACCTCTCTGGTCGTGTATGTGTATACCGGTATTACCTCTCTGGACGTGTATGTGTATACCGGTATTTCCTCTCTGGGCGTGTATGTGTATACCGGTATTACCTCTCTGGACGTGTATGTGTATTCCGGTATTACCTCTCTGGGCGTGTATGTGTATACCGGTTTTACCTCTCTGGACATGTATGTGTATACCGGTATTACCTCTCTGTGCATTTATGTGTATACCGGTATTACCTCTCTGGGCGTGTATGTGTATACCGGTATTACCTCTCTGTGCATTTATGTGTATACCAGTATTACCTCTCTGGGCGTGTATGTGTATACCGGTATTACCTCTCTGGGCGTGTATGTGTATACCGGTATTACCTCTCTGGGTGTGTATGTGTATACCAGTATTACCTCTCTGGGCGTTTATGTGTATACTAGTATTACCTCTCTGGGCGTGTACGTGTATACCGATATTTCCTCTCTGGGCGTGTATGTGTTTACCGGTATTACCTCTCTGGTCGTGTATGTGTATACCGGTATTACCTCTCTGGACGTGTATGTGTATACCGGTATTTCCTCTCTGGGCGTGTATGTGTATACCGGTATTACCTCTCTGGACGTGTATGTGTATTCCGGTATTACCTCTCTGGGCGTGTATGTGTATACCGGTTTTACCTCTCTGGACATGTATGTGTATACCGGTATTACCTCTCTGTGCATTTATGTGTATACCGGTATTACCTCTCTGGGCGTGTATGTGTATACCGGTATTACCTCTCTGTGCATTTATGTGTATACCAGTATTACCTCTCTGGGCGTGTATGTGTATACCGGTATTACCTCTCTGGGCGTGTATGTGTATACCGGTATTACCTCTCTGGGTGTGTATGTGTATACCAGTATTACCTCTCTGGGCGTTTATGTGTATACTGGTATTACCTCTCTGGGTGTGTATGTGTATACCAGTATTACCTCTCTGTGCATTTATGTGTATACCAGTATTACCTCTCTGGGCGTGTATGTGTATACCGGTATTACCTCTCTGGGTGTGTATGTGTATACCAGTATTACCTCTCTGGACATGTATAGGTGTACGGTACAGGCATACCCCGCATTAACGTACGCAATGGGAGCGGAGCACGTATGTAAAGCGAAAATGTACTTAAAGTGAAGCACTGCTTTTTCCCCACTTATCGATGCATGTACTGTATGGCAATCGTCATATACGTGCATAACTGATGTAAATAACGCATTTGTAACAGGCTCTATAGTCTCTCCATTTGCGCACAGCTTCGGTACAGGTAGGGAGCTGGTATTGCTGTTCAGAACGTTGTTCAGGACGTGCTGACAGGTGTATGCGCGAGCTGCCGTTTGCCTATTGGGCGATATGTCCTTACTCGTGAGTGTACTTAAAGTGAGTGTCCTTATACCGGGGTATGCCTGTATTACCTCTCTAGGCGTATATGTGTATACCGGTATTACCTCTCTGGGCGTTTCTGTGTATACCGGTATAACTTCTCTGGGCCTGTATGTGTATACCATATTACCTCTCTGGGCGTGTATGTGTATACCGGTATTACCTCTCTGGACGTGTATGTGTATACTGGTACTACCTCTCTGGACATGTATGTGTATACAGGTATTAACTCTGTCGGTGTGTCAGTGTATACCATATTACCTCTCTGGGTGTGTATGTGTATACCGGTATTATCTCTCTGGACATGTATGTGTATACCGGTGTTACCTCTCTAGGCGTGTACGTGTATACCGGTATTACCTCTCTGGGTGTGTATGTGTATACCGGTATTACCACTCTGGACGTGTATGTGTATACCGGTATTACCTCTCTGGGCGTGTATGTGTATACCGGTATTACCTCTCTGGGCATGTATGTATATACCGGTATTACCTCTCTGGACGTGTATGTGTATACTGGTACTACCTCTCTGGACATGTATGTGTATACAGGTATTAACACTCTCGGTGTGTCAGTGTATACCATATTACCTCTCTGGGTGTGTATGTGTATACCGGTATTATCTCTCTGGACATGTATGTGTATACCGGTGTTACCTCTCTAGGCGTGTACGTGTATACCGGTATTACCTCTCTGGGCGTGTATGTGTATACCGGTATTACCTTTCTTGGCGTGTATGTGTATACCGGTATTACCTCTCTGGGCGTGTATGTGTATACCAGTATTACCTCTCTGGGCGTGTACGTGTATACCGATATTTCCTCTCTGGGCGTGTATGTGTTTACCGGTATTACCTCTCTGGTCGTGTATGTGTATACCGGTATTACCTCTCTGGACGTGTATGTGTATACCGGTATTTCCTCTCTGGGCGTGTATGTGTATACCGGTATTACCTCTCTGGACGTGTATGTGTATTCCGGTATTACCTCTCTGGGCGTGTATGTGTATACCGGTTTTACCTCTCTGGACATGTATGTGTATACCGGTATTACCTCTCTGTGCATTTATGTGTATACCGGTATTACCTCTCTGGGCGTGTATGTGTATACCAGTATTACCTCTCTGGGCGTGTATGTGTATACCGGTATTACCTCTCTGGGCGTGTATGTGTATACCGGTATTACCTCTCTGTGCATTTATGTGTATACCAGTATTACCTCTCTGGGCGTGTATGTGTATACCGGTATTACCTCTCTGGGTGTGTATGTGTATACCGGTATTATCTCTCTGGACATGTATAGGTGTACGGTATAGGCATACCCCGCATTAACGTACGCAATGGGAGCGGAGCACGTATGTAAAGCGAAAATGTACTTAAAGTGAAGCACTGCTTTTTCCCCACTTATCGATGCATGTACTGTATGGCAATCGTCATATACGTGCATAACTGATGTAAATAACGCATTTGTAACAGGCTCTATAGTCTCTCCATTTGCGCACAGCTTCGGTACAGGTAGGGAGCTGGTATTGCTGTTCAGAACGTTGTTCAGGACGTGCTGACAGGTGTATGCGCGAGCTGCCGTTTGCCTATTGGGCGATATGTCCTTACTCGTGAGTGTACTTAAAGTGAGTGTCCTTATACCGGGGTATGCCTGTATTACCTTTCTAGGCGTATATGTGTATACCGGTATTACCTCTCTGGGCGTTTCTGTGTATACCGGTATAACTTCTCTGGGCCTGTATGTGTATACCATATTACCTCTCTGGGCGTGTATGTGTATACCGGTATTACCTCTCTGGACGTGTATGTGTATACTGGTACTACCTCTCTGGACATGTATGTGTATACAGGTATTAACTCTGTCGGTGTGTCAGTGTATACCATATTACCTCTCTGGGTGTGTATGTGTATACCGGTATTATCTCTCTGGACATGTATGTGTATACCGGTGTTACCTCTCTAGGCGTGTACGTGTATACCGGTATTACCTCTCTGGGTGTGTATGTGTATACCGGTATTACCTCTCTGGGCGTGTATGTGTATACCAGTATTACTTCTCTTGGCGTGTCTGTGTATGCTGGTATTACCACTCTGGACGTGTATGTGTATACCGGTATTACCTCTCTGGGCGTGTATGTGTATACCGGTATTACCTCTCTGGGCATGTATGTATATACCGGTATTACCTCTCTGGACGTGTATGTGTATACTGGTACTACCTCTCTGGACATGTATGTGTATACAGGTATTAACACTCTCGGTGTGTCAGTGTATACCATATTACCTCTCTGGGTGTGTATGTGTATACCGGTATTATCTCTCTGGACATGTATGTGTATACCGGTGTTACCTCTCTAGGCGTGTACGTGTATACCGGTATTACCTCTCTGGTTGTCTATGTGTATACCGGTATTACCTCTCTGGGCGTATACGTGTATACCAGTATTACTTCTCTTGGCGTGTCTGTGTATGCTGGTATTACCACTCTGGACGTGTATGTGTATACCGGTATTACCTCTCTGGGCGTGTACTGCACCGACACACTTTATTCGAGCAAATACCCGGTATGTACCTGGCAGATACCTGGAATGCGCCGCTCCTCACCTCTGACAAGCCCCGTTGCATTTGCCTTCCCAGCCTGGGTTCATGCCTGGCTGACGGGCGGCTGATCTGTTAAATGATGATGATTAGGATTTAATAGGCTGCAATGCTTCGCGTGTCTACCAGATGGCATAAATTCATGAATTGTAATGCAGTATATATATATATACTGTGCAGTATTGCAGCCAGCGGGAATAAAATGCTTCAATCCCTGCCTGGAAAATAACTCAATGCACTCGGGCAGAAAACAGTCACAAACCTCAATACACCCGGGTATACCCGAATTCGTGGGACTAGCCAAGCTCGAATAAAGTGTGTCGCCAGTGTATGTGTATACCGGTATTACCTCTCTGGGTGTGTATGTGTATACCGGTATTACCTCTCTGGGCGTGTATGTGTATACCAGTATTACTTCTCTTGGCGTGTCTGTGTATGCTGGTATTACCACTCTGGACGTGTATGTGTATACCATATTACCTCTCTGGGCGTGTATGTGTATACCGGTATTACCTCTCTGGACGTGTATGTGTATACTGGTACTACCTCTCTGGACATGTATGTGTATACAGGTATTAACACTCTCGGTGTGTCAGTGTATACCATATTACCTCTCTGGGTGTGTATGTGTATACCGGTATTATCTCTCTGGACATGTATGTGTATACCGGTGTTACCTCTCTAGGCGTGTACGTGTATACCGGTATTACCTCTCTGGTTGTCTATGTGTATACCGGTATTACCTCTCTGGGCGTATACGTGTATACCAGTATTACTTCTCTTGGCGTGTCTGTGTATGCTGGTATTACCACTCTGGACGTGTATGTGTATACCGGTATTACCTCTCTGGGCGTGTATGTGTATACCGGTATTACCTCTCTGGGCGTGTATGTATATACCGGTATTACCTCTCGGGACATGTATGTATATACAGGTATTAACTCTCTGGGCGTGTATGTGTATACCGGTATTACGTCTATGTGCGTATATGTGTATACCGGTATTACTTATTTTGGCGTGTCTGTGTATGCCGGTATTACCACTCTGGACGTGTATGTGAATACCGGTATTACCTCTCTGGGCGTGTATGTGTATACCGGTATTACCTCTCTGGGTGTGTATGTGTATACCGGTATTACCTCTCTGGGCGTGTATGTGTATACCAGTATTACTTCTCTTGGCGTGTCTGTGTATGCTGGTATTACCACTCTGGACGTGTATGTGTATACCATATTACCTCTCTGGGCGTGTATGTGTATACCGGTATTACCTCTCTGGACGTGTATGTGTATACTGGTACTACCTCTCTGGACATGTATGTGTATACAGGTATTAACACTCTCGGTGTGTCAGTGTATACCATATTACCTCTCTGGGTGTGTATGTGTATACCGGTATTATCTCTCTGGACATGTATGTGTATACCGGTGTTACCTCTCTAGGCGTGTACGTGTATACCGGTATTACCTCTCTGGTTGTCTATGTGTATACCGGTATTACCTCTCTGGGCGTATACGTGTATACCAGTATTACTTCTCTTGGCGTGTCTGTGTATGCTGGTATTACCACTCTGGACGTGTATGTGTATACCGGTATTACCTCTCTGGGCGTGTATGTGTATACCGGTATTACCTCTCTGGGCGTGTATGTATATACCGGTATTACCTCTCGGGACATGTATGTATATACAGGTATTAACTCTCTGGGCGTGTATGTGTATACCGGTATTACGTCTATGTGCGTATATGTGTATACCGGTATTACTTATTTTGGCGTGTCTGTGTATGCCGGTATTACCACTCTGGACGTGTATGTGAATACCGGTATTACCTCTCTGGGCGTGTATGTGTATACCGGTATTACCTCTCTGGGCGTGTATGTGTATACCGGTATTACATCTCTGGGCGTGTATGTGTATACTGGTATACTTCTCTGGGCGTGTATGTGTATATCGATATTACCTCTCTGGGTGTGTATGTGTATACCGGTATTACATCTCTGGACGTGTATGTGTATACCGGTATTACATCTCTGGGCGTGTATGTGCATACTGGTATACCTCTCTGAACATGTATGTGTATAACCGGTATTACCTTTCTGGGCGTGTATGTGTATTCCGGTATTACCTATCTGGGCGTGTATGTGTATATCGTATTATCTCCCTGGGCGTGTGTGTATACCGGTATTACCTCTCTGGACGTGTATGTGTATGCCGGTATTACCTCTCTGGGGGTGTATGTGTATAAAGGTATTACCTCTCTGGGGGTGTATGTGTATAAAGGTATTACCTCTCTGGATGTGTATGTGTATACCGGTAATACCTCTCTGGGCGTGTATGTGTATACCGTTATTAGCTCTCTGGGCGTTTATGTGTATACCGGTATTACCTCTCTGGGCGTGTACTGTATGTGTATACCAGTATTACCTCTCTGGGCGTGTATGTGTATACAGGTATTACCTCTCTGAGCGTGTATGTGTATACCGGTATTACCTCTCTGGGCATGTATGTGTATACCGGTATTACCTCTCTGGGCGTGTATGTGTTTACCGGCATTACCTCTCTGGGGGTGTTTGTGTATACCGGTATTACCTCTCTGGGCGTGTATACCAGTACTACCTCTCTGGGCGTCTATGTGTATACCGGTATTAATTCTCTTGGCATGTCTGTGTATGCCGGTATTAAAACTCTGGATGTGTATGTGTATACCGGTATTACCGCTCTGGGCGTGTATGTGTATACCGGTATTACCTCTATGGGCGTGTATGTGTATACCGGTATTACCTCTCTGGGCGTGTATGTGTATACCGGTATTACATCTCTGGGCGTGTATGTGTATACTGGTATTACCTCTCTGGGCGTGTATGTGTATACCGGTATTACATCTCTGGGCGTGTATGTGTATACTGGTATACTTCTCTGAGCGTGTAAGTGTATATCGGTATTACCTCTCTGGACGTGTATATGTATACCGGTATTACCTCTCTGGGTGTGTATGTGCATACTGGTATACCTCTCTGAATATGTATGTGTTTAACCGGTATTACCTTTATGGGCGTGTACACTACCGACACACTTAATCCGAGCAGGGCTAGTTCCGCAAGCCGGGGATGCCCCGGCATGCTAGCCCCACTCCCTCGGCGTGCCGCGCGTCACCGATGCGCGGTCACGCGTCATCGGGTGCCAGCGCCCCCTGCACGCGCGTCCCGGGCTCCCAGAGGGAGCCCTGGTGTCCCGCGATGTGGGGGACGGCGGCAGGGGGTTCCGGGGGACCCGGCGAGCGGAGGGAGAAAGCCCCGATCGGAGGGCGCTCCTCCGCTGCTTCGGCGCGCGCCCGGCACCCTCCGGCGCGCGCCAGGTTACTGCTGCGGCCGAGAACGGGCAAATGCTCGAATAAACTCGGCCGCAGCAGTATGTGTATTCCGGTATTACCTCTCTGGGCATGTATGTGTATTACGTATTATCTCCCTGGGCGTGTATGTGTATACAGGTATTAACTCTCTGGGCTTGTATGTGTATACCGGTATTTCCTCTCTGGGCGTGTATGTGTATACCTGTATTACCTCTCTGGACGTGTATGTGTATACCGGTATTACCTCTCTGGGCGTGTATTTCTATACCGGTATTACCTCTCTGGGCGTGTATGTGAATACTGGTATTACCTCTCTTGACATGTATGTGTATACAGGTATTAACTCTCTGGGCCTGTACGTGTATACAGGTATTAACTCTCTGGGCGTGTATGTGCATACCGGTATTACCTCTCTGGACGTGTATGTGTATACAGGTATTAACTCTCTGGGCCTGTACGTGTATACTGGTATTACCTCTCTGGGCGTGTATGTGTATAGCGGTATTACTTCTCTTGGCGTGTGTGTATGCCGGTATTACCTCTCTGGGCGTGTATACCAGTACTACCTCTCTGGGCGTCTATGTGTATACCGGTATTAATTCTCTGGGCATGTCTGTGTATGCCGGTATTACCACTCTGGATGTGTATGTGTATACCGGTATTACCGCTCTGGGCGTGTATGTGTATACCGGTATTACCTCTATGGGCGTGTATGTGTATACCGGTATTACCTCTCTGGGCGTGTATGTGTATACCGGTATTACATCTCTGGGCGTGTATGTGTATACTGGTATACTTCTCTGAGCGTGTAAGTGTATATCGGTATTACCTCTCTGGACGTGTATATGTATACCGGTATTACCTCTCTGGGTGTGTATGTGCATACTGGTATACCTCTCTGAATATGTATGTGTTTAACCGGTATTACCTTTATGGGCGTGTACACTACCGACACACTTAATCCGAGCAGGGCTAGTTCCGCAAGCCGGGGATGCCCCGGCATGCTAGCCCCACTCCCTCGGCGTGCCGCGCGTCACCGATGCGCGGTCACGCGTCATCGGGTGCCAGCGCCCCCTGCACGCGCGTCCCGGGCTCCTAGAGGGAGCCCTGGTGTCCCGCGATGTGGGGGACGGCGGCAGGGGGTTCCGGGGGACCCGGCGAGCGGAGGGAGAAAGCCCCGATCGGAGGGCGCTCCTCCGCTGCTTCGGCGCGCGCCCGGCACCCTCCGGCGCGCGCCAGGTTACTGCTGCGGCCGAGAACGGGCAAATGCTCGAATAAACTCGGCCGCAGCAGTATGTGTATTCCGGTATTACCTCTCTGGGCATGTATGTGTATTACGTATTATCTCCCTGGGCGTGTATGTGTATACAGGTATTAACTCTCTGGGCTTGTATGTGTATACCGGTATTTCCTCTCTGGGCGTGTATGTGTATACCTGTATTACCTCTCTGGACGTGTATGTGTATACCGGTATTACCTCTCTGGGCGTGTATTTCTATACCGGTATTACCTCTCTGGGCGTGTATGTGAATACTGGTATTACCTCTCTTGACATGTATGTGTATACAGGTATTAACTCTCTGGGCCTGTACGTGTATACAGGTATTAACTCTCTGGGCGTGTATGTGCATACCGGTATTACCTCTCTGGACGTGTATGTGTATACAGGTATTAACTCTCTGGGCCTGTACGTGTATACTGGTATTACCTCTCTGGGCGTGTATGTGTATAGCGGTATTACTTCTCTTGGCGTGTGTGTATGCCGGTATTACCTCTCTGGGCGTGTATACCAGTACTACCTCTCTGGGCGTCTATGTGTATACCGGTATTAATTCTCTGGGCATGTCTGTGTATGCCGGTATTACCACTCTGGATGTGTATGTGTATACCGGTATTACCGCTCTGGGCGTGTATGTGTATACCGGTATTACCTCTATGGGCGTGTATGTGTATACCGGTATTACCTCTCTGGGCGTGTATGTGTATACCGGTATTACATCTCTGGGCGTGTATGTGTATACTGGTATACTTCTCTGAGCGTGTAAGTGTATATCGGTATTACCTCTCTGGACGTGTATATGTATACCGGTATTACATCTCCGGGCGTGTATGTGCATACTGGTATACCTCTCTGAATATGTATGTGTTTAACCGGTATTACCTTTATGGGCGTGTACACTACCGACACACTTAATCCGAGCAGGGCTAGTTCCGCAAGCCGGGGATGCCCCGGCATGCTAGCCCCACTCCCTCGGCGTGCCGCGCGTCACCGATGCGCGGTCACGCGTCATCGGGTGCCAGCGCCCCCTGCACGCGCGTCCCGGGCTCCCAGAGGGAGCCCTGGTGTCCCGCGATGTGGGGGACGGCGGCAGGGGGTTCCGGGGGACCCGGCGAGCGGAGGGAGAAAGCCCCGATCGGAGGGCGCTCCTCCGCTGCTTCGGCGCACGCCCGGCACCCTCCGGCGCGCGCCAGGTTACTGCTGCGGCCGAGAACGGGCAAATGCTCGAATAAACTCGGCCGCAGCAGTATGTGTATTCCGGTATTACCTCTCTGGGCATGTATGTGTATTACGTATTATCTCCCTGGGCGTGTATGTGTATACAGGTATTAACTCTCTGGGCTTGTATGTGTATACCGGTATTTCCTCTCTGGGCGTGTATGTGTATACCTGTATTACCTCTCTGGACGTGTATGTGTATACCGGTATTACCTCTCTGGGCGTGTATTTCTATACCGGTATTACCTCTCTGGGCGTGTATGTGAATACTGGTATTACCTCTCTTGACATGTATGTGTATACAGGTATTAACTCTCTGGGCCTGTACGTGTATACAGGTATTAACTCTCTGGGCGTGTATGTGCATACCGGTATTACCTCTCTGGACGTGTATGTGTATACAGGTATTAACTCTCTGGAATATAAGAATATACTAGCACCCAGTGATGTGTTTGTATGTGGTAAGACTACCACATCTAACACATGGCTTGGCACCAAACCAAAAGGTAATTATACCTGTGGTAAGTGCAGTATTTGCAAGTATCTACACCCTGTAAAACATACCTTTAAATCCAATAACACATTAGAGGTTTTTAATATTGATGACTTTATTTTATGTACTTCCACACACATTGTATACTTGTTGGAATGTGCATGTGGATATCAATACGTCGGCAGAACCAAACGGTGCCTTAAAATCCGTATCCAGGAACATGTCAGGAACATTAAAATTGGGTTTGAAAAACATAGTGTTTCAAGACATTTTTTGTTACACCATGGTAAAGACCCTTCTAGTCTTACTTTTAAGGGGATTCAATTTATTCCAGTCAATAGAAGAGGGGGGGATAGAGTTAAAACATTATCCTCCAAGGAGACTTATTGGATACATAAGTTGGATACCATGTCCCCCAAGGGGCTTAATGAGGATGTGGATATTTGGGCACTGTATTAAACTTTAGTTATTAGCCCATATCCATAATAGACCCGTGGGACATGCTATCACTCTCTTTTTACTCTATTTCCCTTCTCCCTGCTGCACTTTATCCTGTTGTATTTTTAGCTAATCTTTTTTATATATATATGTAAAGGATTAAAAAATGTCTATTTTAACTCTTTTATATATACTAATACTGTGTTTCTTTTTATTCCAGCAAGGTTTTATATTATAGGTTAGTTATTTGTCGATTGGTGTTTTTTAGGTTTTGTCAATAAAGTTTTTGTTTTAAAAGTAATAGTATATCTTCCCTATCACTTTGACCATGGCTCAGATGATTGGTCTAACTTTAATAGTCTGACCAATGAGACATCTCTGAGAGGTATTTAAGACCTCTGGGTAATGGCCAAAAATTATTCCCTGAAGAAGTACTTAGATGTACGAAACGCGTTGGATGTATTTAGTTTATGCCAATTTATTGTTTTTTATTATCCCCTGTATCTGCATTGTATTCAATACCATTTTGGTTTTTTTTGCTGATTGAAGCGGTTATTGCGCCGCTGTAGAGACTCTGAAGGACTTTCTTCTGCTCCCTCCTTATTGCCACGGGAGCTGTGACGTCACCCCGCTACATCACGTGACGGAGCGACATCGTGGCATGCCGTGCAGGTGCATGCAATTGCGGAAGTGTCTGCTGAGCCTCTCCATCGGCTCTGAACTGCCCTGTCACTGCTGCAAACGGAGGATTGTGAGAAAAGAAGAAAACCCCCTGGAAGAGGCATACTGCCGCCTGAGACTTTGTTTCAGTGAGTGCTTGAACCTGCAGTTGAGCCAGACTGCTGCTAAGGAACTCCCCTGAAAGCAGCTTCCAGCTGGACAAAGAGTGTATGAGGGATCCTGTGCCCCACAACCACCACAGAGGCTCCTGCAGATAAAGCTGATTCCCCTGTCTACAATCCTGGAGTGGTAACAAGTGTTATATACACTAAATGCTTATGTATTCCTTATTTGATGTACGCAGATTTTATACCCCAATATTATTGTAATATATTTTTTACTTGCTTCACTATTTGGCGTTGTGCGCTGTTTTCTTTTTGTTTCCATTTCCTAGAGTGTGTGGGGTGCTGAGCCACCCCCAATGTTTATAGCAGCAGACGCCCTTATCAACCACACGGTTATGATTTAATTTATTATACAATCACTTATTCACTTGGTATTGTGGTTTATATAGTCTATATATGGTTTAGTCACTGCACTTTAATTAGTTATAAGTAGGAGTTAGATAGTAGCGCACAGTTTATTTTTGTTTATTAACTCTCTGGGCGTGTATGTGTATACTGGTATTACCTCTCTGGGCGTGTATGTGTATAGCGGTATTACTTCTCTTGGCGTGTGTGTATGCCGGTATTACCTCTCTGGGCGTGTATGTGTATACCGGTATTACCTCTCTGGGCGTGTATGTGTATACCGGTATTACTTCTCTTGGCGTGTGTGTATGCCGGTATTACCTCTCTGGGCGTGTATGTGTATACCGGTATTACCTCTCTGGGCGTGTATGTGTATACCAGTATTACCTCTCTGGGCGTGTACGTGTATACCGATATTTCCTCTCTGGGCGTGTATGTGTATACCGGTGTTACCGCTCTGGGCGTGTATGTGTATACCGGCTTTGTACCTGGCGAATAAACCCTGCTTTGCATCAACACTACGTTTCCCTGCCTTTGATCTGGATAAAAGAGACTGCAACGTGGTGTGGACATCACAATATATATATATATCATTATTATATGATATAGCAGTGTACTATAAGCTAGTACTTTCTTACAACCCTGTATTTACATGTCCGATCCCTCACTACCGGGGTTTTAACATTCACTTTGAAAATAAATAACACACCAGAGTTTGATATATGATACTGTAAATACAATTTTATTATTTTTGTGTCTTGTTATAGTCTCCCTGAGAGGTAGTTATTCTCACCAATCTTCCTATTCATCCAACTGTAGTCTACAAACTATTGTGTATATCATACCTATTATAGGTTTTGACATTACATTTCATCAGGTTGAGTGCAATTTTCTGGGATCTATTATGATCTTCTTCGATTAGACATTGTATCTAAGTATCGTTCCTCCCATATGCACCCGTTTGGCGCAGTTATGCGCACAATATATTTGGTTTGAGCGGTGATTCCCCCCTTTTTGGTTATCTATGAGAGAGAGCGAGAAATAGAATGGGGGAGAGACAGCATTAGGAGGAGAGACAGACACATGGAGAGGGAGAGACAGACAGAGCATGGGGAGAGAGAGAGACAGAATACGGAAAGAGAGAGACAGCTTGGGGAGAGCGCGAGAGACAGCAAGGGGAGAGCGAGAGATGGCATGGGGAGAGCGAGAGACAGCATGGGGAGAGGCAGGCACAGTATGGGTGGGATAGAGACAGACTGGAGAGAAGCAGACAGAATGGAGAGAAGAATTGTAA
Organism: Ascaphus truei; assembly: GCF_040206685.1. NCBI lineage: Eukaryota > Metazoa > Chordata > Amphibia > Anura > Ascaphidae > Ascaphus > Ascaphus truei. The sequence continues at coordinate 223,003 of NW_027457064.1, forward strand.
GAGTACTGGAGGGATGGGGAGGGAGAGAATGGAGGGATGGGGGAGTGAGAAGGATGGGGGGAGAGAATGGAAGGGTTGGGGAGAGAGAATAGAGGGATGGGGTTGAGAGAGGCTGGAGGGATGAGGGGAGAGAGAAAGAGAGAAGAGGGATGGTAGGGAGAGTGGCTGGAGGGATGGGGTTAAGAGAGAGGATGGAGGGATGGGGGAGAGAAAATAGATGGATGGGGTTAAGAGAGAGGATGGAGGGATGGGGGAGAGAGAATAGAGTAATCGTGTTTAGAGAGAGGATGGAAGGATGGGGGAGAGAGAATGGAGGGATGGGGTTAAGAGAGAGGATGGAGGGATGGGGGAGAGAGAATAGAGTAATCGTGTTTAGAGAGAGGATGGAGGGATGGGGGAGAGAGAATAGAGTGATCGGGTTAAGAGAGAGGATGGAGGGATGGGGGAGAGAGAATGGAGGGATGGTTGGGAGTGAGAGGATGGAGGGATAGAGAATAGAGGGATGGTGGGGAGAGAGAGGTTGGAAGGATGGGGGAGAATAGAGGGATGGGGTTGAGAGAGGTTGGAGGGATGGGGAGAGAGAATGGAGCGATGTGGGGAGAGAGAATGGAGGGATGGGGGAGAGAGAATTGTGGGATTGGGGAGGGTGAGAGGATGGGGGGAGAGAGGGAATGGAGGGAATGGGGAAGCGAGAGAATGGAGGGATGGAGAGAGAGAATTGAGGGATGGGGAGAGTAAGAGGATGGGGGGAGAGAGAGAATGGAGGGATTTCGGAGAGAGAGAATGGAGGGATAGGGGAGAGTGAGAGGATGGGGGGAGAGAGAGAATGGAGGGAATGGGGAAGCGAGAGAGAATGGAGGGATGGAGAGAGAGAGAGAGAATGGAGCGATGTGGGGAGAGAGAATGGAGGGATGGGGAGAGAATGAAGGGATGGGGGAGAGTGAGAGGATGGGGGGAGAGAGGGAATGGGAGAATAAATAACCCCTGCTGACCCTCCCCCACCGCCCCCTGACCGTGTCACCCGTAGTCAGGAGGGGAGAGATGCCAGGTAACCAATATGAGGTAAGAGGGGAGCCTGGCCCCCCCGTTATAGCACCCATATTACAGATGTTATCAAATCCCACAATGTTAAAGAAGTATATGCCAATGAAACCATTTAACTGGGAGATACAGGAGCCACAATTGAAGTCATTTAGTAGAAGCTTTTGCTTGAGTTGTGTAACACGCTGAGCTGGAGATGTACAGAGGAGGGAATAAGCAGGAAGCAGGTCAGCCGGTGAGCTCCGTAATCAGCATTACTTATATCTCCTAAACGTCGTCCCGACCATGTAATGCTGCTGAACAGCCTACACTTCATATACATGATATACTTCACCCTTTCTTTTCGCTCAACTCCAATCTCAATGATTTGTTAATTGGTTTGTAATTAGAGATATATTTGTAGCAGAATCCCATGTATGTTCTTTTTACCTGTTAAATACCTTTTTGTGTAATGAAATATATTATAGATCAGAGGGGCTTCCTGTTGCACTTGTGCTGTTAGCAATAGATAAACCGGATAGAAAAGACACTACACATAGATTTGATTAAATAAAGCTTTATTTAATTTAAATAATTTATCTCTTTGCTGGTAGGGGTCTGCAACACATTACAGAGCAATATAGTAACACACTGAGCAATGCATTGCAGGCCCCTCCAGCAGCAAAGGGGTTAAGATCAATGCAGGTAGATCTCACTTCTAATTAATGCACAAAGGGCAGTTTGTTGCTGTGATCCAGAGGAAGGCGAAACATAACCCCTGCTGTGTTGTGGGGGAAACAAATTCCTTCCTGACCCCAGTAAATGGCGATCGGATCATCCCTGGATCACTGTGCAGTGAGATCAGATGGAGCAGCACAGATCAGCGTTGTTATACACAGGGGCACACTCAGTATATAGAGTGGTGATGGGGCGATGGGGCCCCTGTGTATAATCATAGGGTGATGGGGCGCGTGTGCCCCTGTGTATAACTCACATGATCCCCCATCCTTCTGCATATCTATCACAGTCAGGGCCGCCGACAGTTGGGGACAGCCAGGACAACTGTCCCGGGTCTGGGGAGGGCAAGGCCGGCCGGTGCTGCAAGTTGAGCCTGAACCTCTGGCCAGACCCGGCGGCCGGTTCTCTCATGGCCAGGTCCTGGCTCTCCCTCAGCTATAGGCCTCTTCCTTCTCTGTCTCACGTTGAGCTTCCAACGCTGGTGCGCGACGGGCTTCTCTGATGTCAGCGCGCCGGAAGTAAGCTTGGCCCAGCTTCAGGCAGCAGAGGAAGGCTTGGCGTGCACGCCAGCATTGGTAGCATGTGGGACAGAGTGGAAGAGTTGGTGTGCCCGAGCATTAGATGCCGGCAACGGGTGGGCACGCCTGTGCAGTAGGCGCCGGCTCTGGCTGGGGGTTCCTGCGCAGTAGGTGCCAGCTCAGGTTGGGTATGCCAGCGCAGTAGACCGTTCTCCGGCTGGGCGCGCCCGCGGCATCCGGCTGGGCGCGCCTACATAGAAGACGCTGGCTCTCCCCGGGCGCCCCAGCACAGTCGGTTCTGGCTTGGGCACCTGCACAGTAGACGCCAGCTCCATCTGGGAGCACCTGCGCAGTAGACGTACCTGTGCAGTAGGCTCCAGCTGGGCAGGCCTGTGCAGTAGACCCCGATTTGGCATGCATGTGAGTAGATGCCGGCTCCGGCCAGGTGCGCCTGCGCAGTAGATGCTGACTCTGACTGAGGGAGATGGCACAGTAGGATCTGGCTGGGCGAGCCTGCGCATAGACGCTGGCTCGGGCCGGGCGCCCCAGCACAGTCAGCTCTGGATGGACATGCCTGCACAGTAGACGCCAGCTCCGGCGGGGTGTCACGATGTGCTCACCACAAACTAGACGGGACTGCGAGGCTGAGGTGGGGATTTGAGAAAACACAACCAATGCGAGGGCGCATCTTGATTGTAGATTGGTCAGGGTAGCCGGGTCGGGGTTGGAGAGGTACGGATCGTTGCGGGTAAGCCGAGGTCGGGGAGCCAGAGGTGCGGTGTCCAAGAGAAAAGCTGGGTTGGTACACAGGAGGTCACTGAAGCAGAGCAGGGAAAGGTAGCGAGAGACTGGAACAAGGCAAGGCACGAGGGAGGTGAACACAGGTAACTGGAACAATGCTCAGCCGCTGAGGGAATGGAGAACAGGGAATAAATAGGAGGACTCACCAATGGGAAGCAGGAAGGAGGAGACTGCAGCGAAAGGTACCAGGTGCAGGAGGCACCTATGCTTTAGAGGAGGAGAGCGTGCGCCCATGAGTGGGGAAATACACGCGACTGCGCGTGTGCAGAGCGTGTCTGTGGCAGGAGTGTAACGCTTGTGCTCCCACGCACAAGCAAAGACAAGGAGGGGGACCCAGTAGCGAGGTTGGGAAGCCGCATGAGACACGAGATAGGAGAACGTTGTCACGCAGCTGGGGAGCGGTGCACTTCATCACATGAGCATGCCGCGCGCGAGAGAAGCGTGGCGCGTCCGGAAGATAGGAGCCAGGCTGTGGCACAGCTGAACCAGCTGCACGTGCGAGCATGATCTGTTAGCAGAGCGGAGCCGTGCGCACTCAGGCACCAGCGCGGGGTGTGGGATGCCACTGGTAAGAAGAGAAGGTAGAGCAGAGTCAAGAGCACAAGGTTAAAATGGTTGGTTGCTTCCTGGAGGATGTCAAGACTCCTTAAAGGCATAGTGCCAGTAACTGAAGAGAAAAGCAATACTAAATTCAAAGTAAGGGTTCTTTAGTTAAATGCTTTGGCCAAAGTATTGTAAGCCTGCTACCACGTCAAGGTAAACCCTAATCAGCAGGTCCTACACTACCCGCACGATAAACTAACCTTAGTAATAGAAAGAGGAAAGTCCCAGTCTTCCAGAAAAGCCCAAAGGAGGGCAAGTAGAGGTCCAGAGGAGATCCAAGCAGGAACAGCATGCAATGACAGGAACAGGAGGCATCGAGTACTGGAGTAGTACTGTGCATTACCAGGGCAGATAGCAACTGACTGTTATTTAAGGAGCAGCAGCAGCAGCAGCAGCAGCAGCAGCTGTTGGCAATGAGAGTCAGAGTGAAGCTTACTTCCTGCCAGGAGGAAGAGGGCAGGGTTTGCCAGAAAGCAAGATGGCGTCACTTGCCTCAGTATGCTTGAAGTCACTTCCTGTTGGTGAGATAAGGCAGGGGACGGAGAGCAGGCGCGGCCTCTGCGGAAGTAGGGAAGGGTTCAGAACACGAACAAGGATTAGAGAGTCTTGACTCGCACCTGAAGAGTGGCGCACAACGCGATCAGGGCCGGGGCCAAGCTCCGTGGCACACGAAGAACCGCGTGTGCGCTCTGTAAGGAGAGCGGGAATCTGAGATGTGGCAGGTAAGGAGGGAACACGCCCAGGGAGCGTGTTTCCCGATACCTTTCAGTACCCCCCCTCTTCTGGATCGAACTCTGAGCGATCCATACTAGACTGGGGGGAAACAGTCCATAAAAAGTTCTTACCAAGGCGGCAAGCAAAGTAGGGTTTCTGCAGATTCCAAGGAGCGGCCCGCAGAGAGTCCAGGCCACAGTACAGGAACAAGACAATGGCCAGGAACTATGAACAGGAACTACAGTATAGCAAGACTTTAAAAACTGCCAAACCTGGAAACTACGGAAGCAGCATTCCATGGTCTGTAACTCAAGGGCTCCCTCCTGGAGTAGGAGGAAAAACATTTCTGGACTGTTGAAAGGAAAGGGACTCAAGTCTCCCAACGGTAAAGGGGTTCAGGGACGGCAGAGTCCACCTCGGGGGGTCCGTTTGTTTGGGCTGAGCATAATGTAACGCTGGTGCTCCCACGCACAAGCCAAGAAAAGGAGGGGTCCCAGTACCGAGGTTGGGAAGCCACAGGAGACACGAGATAGGAGAAAGTTGTCATGCAGCTGGGGAGCTGTGCACAGGCGCATCTGGAAGAGTGGAGCCAGGCTCCGTGGCACAGCTGAGCTAGCTGCACGTGCGAGCATGCTCTGTTAGCAGAGCGGAGGTGCGCGTACTCAGGCACCAGCGCGGAGTGTGGGATGCCACTGGTAAAAAGAGAAGGTAGAGCAGAGTCAAAAGCACAAGGTTGCAATGGTTGGTTGCTTCCTGGAGGACGTCCAGCCTCCTTAAAGGCATAGTGCCAGTAGCTGAAGAGAAAAGCAATACTAAATTCAAAGTAAGGGTTCTTTAGTTAAATGCTTTGGCCAAAGTATTGTAAGCCTGCTACCACGTCAAGGTAAACCCTAATCAGCAGGTCCTACACTACCCGCACGATAAACTAACCTTAGTAATAGAAAGAGGAAAGTCCCAGTCTTCCAGAAAAGCCCAAAGGAGGGCAAGTAGATAAAGTCCTTTTGTCAGGATGGAATGTGTAAGAGGTGTTTTCTACCCTCTACTGATGTCAATTTTTGATTAAATAAAGCTTTTTTCTTTTACTAATTGCACTTGGATTGTTTATGGAGAGCAGTGACCGCCCAGACTCTGTTTTTCCTTTTCTGCTTTTACCTTTGCCGGGTTCATGGTGAGCCCCTTGTTAGAGATAATATACCCCAGAAAAGTTGTGGACGCTTGATGGAAGAAACACTTCTCCAGTTTCGCGTACAGATGATTCTTCCGAAGGCGGAGAAGTACCTGTCTGACATGAGAAACATGCTCCTGTTCAGACTTAGAAAAAATCAATATATCGTCCAAATACACGACCACAAACCGGTTGAGAAGATCCCTGAATACCTCGTTCACAAAGTCCTGGAAGACGGCCGGGGCATTACAGAGTTCAAAGGGCATGACGAGATACTTGTAGTGACCCTCACGAGTATTGAAGGCCGTCTTCCATTCATCGCCCTGGCAAATCCTTACCAAGTTGTAGGCCCCCTGGAGATCCAATTTAGTAAAGATATTGGCCCTCTGTAGGCAGTCGAAGAGTTCTGGAATCAGCGGCAGAGGATAACGGTTCTTAATGGTAATTTTATTAAGACCCCTATAGTCAATACATGGTCTTAGCGATCCGCCCTTTTTTCTTTACGAAGAAGAACCCTGCACCGGCTCACGACGAGGATTTATGGATAAAGCCCTTTTGTAAATTTTCGTGAATATAGTCTCTCATGGCTTTCGTCTCCGTAAGTGACAGAGGATAGGACGCAACCATGGGGGGTATGGAGCCGGGCAATAAGTCAATTGGACAGTCAAATGGACGATGTGGCGGCAAGACCTCAGACCTGTCTTTGTCAAAAAACATCACAGAATTCAGCATAGATCTCCGGCAGACTTGTCCCAACCTCCTTGGGAGTAGTGGCTCCAAAGATGCTGTTGGAAGAGACTGAACAGTTCCTGAGACAGAGCTGGCTCCATTGGACCAGATTTTTGCCTGCTGTCACGGTAGTGCTGCCCGCAGACCAGACCCATCCCTGTACTGTGGTGGGACATTAGTAACACGCACCCGCAGCAGAGGAAGCGTGTCCGGAGTGTGGTAGTTTGCGTAGAGAGGCCAGGAGACTTAGTATGGTATTTGTCATGCTGTGTCCACCACAAACTAGACGAGACCCTCGGTACTGAGGTGGGAAAAGACTAAACACCACTGACAGGCACGGGAATCTGATCTGGAGTGTGCGTAGTTGCTCGCGCCGGGTCAGGAGCAGGGAGGGTAGAGGAGTAGTGAATACTTGCCGAGTTAAGGGTAATAGAAGTATCGGAACGTTGGAGGTACTCGTCGCTGGGGTCGGTGCTGGAGAAGGTAGAATAGTTGAGGTCCAAGAGCCAAGTTCAGGTTGGAGAGTTATGGACGGTCAAGGATAGCCAAGGTCGGGGTTCCAGAGAAGCGGTGGTCCAAAGGCAAGCCAAGGTCGGTACACGGGAGATCAAACAAGACAAGGCAGGATATCTAGGAGACAAGAGAGGTAAGCACAGGAACAGGAAGCTTATGGTCAGCCAATGTGCCAGTGGTAATGCTGAGCCTAAATAGGTGAGACAGCCCAATAGGAGCAAGAGGCGGAACTGGGGCGTGTTCGTGCGGAGCCTGTGATAGGCTATGGTAAGGATGCCAGGTGAGAGTGCTGTCAATGGCCTCTAGTCCCACCGGGAACTTCTTGTGAACGAGCGAAATCTAGTTTCTCAAAATTACCTCCAGAGCCGGAATTTATGAAGGCAACTGTGGACACGAGAAAACCCTCCCCAGAGAGGGTAACCGGGAGCAGAATCCTTGTGAGAGGCCTTATAGTGATAGGGGATAAGGAGAACGTCCCCAACGTGACCCCCCTGGACTGCCCTGGGGTTTTAGAACCCTCCGACTTCTGTGGGGCATGAAGAGCCTGGTGCCACGGGCTGGCGCAGTACAGACACAGGCCAATGTCTCGTTAGTCGACAGCTTATAGCCTCCCAAGTGCATGGGTATGTGGCTCTGGGGGTGAAGAGGTTCTATTGTATGCTCCTGTGGAGGAGAGACTCCTGGGGCGAACAGTAGACATTGGGCTCTCTCAGACCCCCTCTCTTGCCGCGAATGCAGCCCGCGATCAATTCTTCGAGATCAGTCGGACGCTCCTGCGTGGTGAGTTTGTCCTTCAATGACTCAGAGAGGCCATGCCAGAAGGCGCCCGCCAGGGACTCGTCATTCTATCCTGTCTCTGCAGCCACGGTCCGAAACTCGAGGGCATACTTGGCGACAAACCGGGTTCCCTGGGCGATATGGAAAAGGGAAGATGCTTCCATCATCTTGCGTCCGGGCGTGTCGAACACTCTGCGGAACTCCCGAGTGAAGAGTCCGATGTCTTGAGTGAGGTCCGGTCTCACATGTTCCCAGATGGGGGAGGCCAAGGCCAGGGCGTCATCGGTGAGCAACAGAGTGAAATACGCCACTTTGGATTTAGGAAATGGGAAACGAGAAGGCGTAACCTCGAGCTGAATAAAACACTGGTTGAGGAACCCTCGGCAACCGTGCTGTTCCCCTGCATAACGGCGGGGCGTAGGAAGTCGAGGTTCAGCCGGCAATGACAGCGGGTCTGCCATGAGTCCAGTCATGGTAGGAACCAGGGAAGGGACCGCTCTGGTTGGAGTGGGTGCTTGTTCCGTAAGAAGGCGGAGGCTCTCCTGTAACATGAGCATGCGCCGGTCGTTGTGCTCGAGGTATTGTTCAAGTTTGGAAAATAGGTTGGAGTGCGTGCTCAAGACTCGCCCCACCTGTGCTCACCACTAACTAGACGGAACCGCGAGGCCGAGGTGGGGATTTAAGAAAACACAAACCTGAAGCCGCAAGGGCGCCTCTTGATTGTAGATTGGTCAGGGTAGCCGAGTCGGGGTTGGAGAAGTTACGGATCGCTGCGGGTACTTAGCCAAGGTCGTTGTTGGAGAGGTACTGTGACGCTCGTGCTGCCCGCAAACCTGACAGGAACCCGGTACTGAGGTGGAACAGAAGGATACCACGCACCCACAGCAGCGGTGGCGTGCCCGGAGTGTGGTATAGAGCGAAGCTGGACCGGGGGCAAGGAAGAGGGTTAGTCAGGTACTTGCCGAATCCAGAGTAGAAGAAGGTAGAGTGGTCGTGTCCGTAAGCCAAAGGTCTGGGAGTAGAGACAGCTGCGTAATCGAATGTCCGTTTGCCTGGTCGGAGGATTAGAGAAGACAGCGTAGTCGAATGTCCAATTGCCAAGTCTGAGGGGTAGAGAAGACAGCGTAGTCGAATGTCCGTTTGCCAAGTCCGAGGGGTAGAGAAAACAGCGTAGTCGAATGTCCGTTTGCCAAGGTCAAGATCCAGAGGAGGTTTGCAGACAATCCAAGGTCAGGAACTCAGGGGCTGAAAAAACAAGAGCTATCCCCCGAGTGCCGTGCACAAGCTGCACGGCTCCTCGCGCGCCCTGTAAGGCAGATGGGCTGACGCGCGTAACCTGGAAGAAGAGGAGAGGCAGTGTGGAAGATGCTCACGCCAGTGGGGAAATTACGGGGATCCGGAGCAGCGGCGGTGCCTGTTGTGGCAGCAGGTAAAGGAGCGCTGTGGCGGGTCGATCGTGACTTATGGACCCTTACAGTACCCCCCCCTCGAGGATCGAACTCCGGACGATCTTCCCAAGGTTTGTGGGGGAACTTTTGGTGAAAGCGTCTTAGTAAAGACGGAGTGTGGAGTTCAGGCCGTGAGACCCAAGAGCGTTCCTCAGGGCCATACCCCTTCCAGTGGACCAAGAACTGGACTTTGCCTCTAGAGATATGAGAGTCAATGATGGACCGGACTTCAAATTCTTGTTGTCCTTGTATAGTAACAGAAGGAGGTCTATGTGAGGAGTGGGAGGACTGAGCACTTTGGATGAACGGTCTCAAGAGGGAAACATGGAAGACGGGCGAGATCTTTATGGAGGAAGGAAGGAGAAGACGATAGGCCACATGGTTTAACTGTTGAAGGATAGAAAAGGGACCCAGGGACCTAGGAGATAACTTCAGAGTAGGCGTCTTCAATCTGATATTTTTTGAAGAGAGCCAAACCTTATCTCCAGGTATATACTTATGTTGCCTCCTGATGAAGACGATCTGCCTGTCTCTTCTGCCTCTGGGCCAATTCCTGTAATACCCCTTGAATCCTCTTCCATGATCCCTGAAGAGTGGCAATCATAGAATCGGCAGCAGGAACTCCTGAAGTGGGTGTGGGAATAGGGAGCTGATTAGGATGATATCCATAATTTATAAAGAACGGCGACTCCTGTGTGGATTCATTCCTGAGGGAGTTGATGGCGAATTCTGCCCATGGGACTAATTCTGCCCAATTATACTTAGTCAGAAGAAAAACATCGTAAATATTGTTCCAGGGATTGATTCATGTGCTCGGTTTGGCCATTGGTTTGAGGGTGATACCCAGACGAAAAAAGAAGGGAAATACCTAGCCTCTGAGAAAAAGCGTGCCAACATTTCGAGACAAATTGAGTACCATGATCAGAAACAAAGGAAAGTGGAATACCATGGATACGAAAAATCTCTCTCAAAAAAATATCAGCCAGTGTGGCAGATTATGGTAACCCCTTGAGGGGAATAAAATGGGCCTGCTTGGAAAACCTGTCAATAAGCTACCTACCATACTTCTGACAAAGAAAGGAGTGAACACGGCAGTCTGCCACCTAAAGCACTTCTAGCCTTTGAAACCCTTAAAAGGACATTCTCCACCGCCCCCATCCTACGCCACCCAGATCTCAGACTTCCCTTTACTCTAGAGATTGACGCTTCGGATATCGGTGCTGGCGCCATCCTTTCTCAAAGGCAATCCCCACAGGATAAGCTCCATCCCTGTGGGTTTTTCTCAAAAAAAAAAAATCTCCAGCAGAACAAAATTATGATGTCGGCAATAGAGAACTGGCCATCAAACTCACCCTACAGGAATGGAGACATGTCTTTGAAGGTACTGAAAACCCCATTTCAATCCTTACCGACCATAAAAACCTGTTGTATATAGAGAACGCATGCCGTCTAGGAGCCCGTCAGGCTCCGGTGGTCTCTTTTCTTTTCTAGGTTCAATTATTTGATCTTTTTCATCCCCTGATCGAAGAATCAAAAAGTGGATGCGCTCTAATGGCAATTCATGGTCGAAGACAAATCCCAGGAGGTTCCAGAGACGATTCTACCCTCCAAATATGTCATTTCGGCCAACTCTTTCAATGTCTTGAATAAGGTTCTGGCAGCACAGGCTAATCTTTCCAGAGATCTCAAGGTGTCGGAGGGTCGTTTGTATGCTGCTCCACGCTTCCAAAGGAAGATACTAGAGTGGGGTCATTCATCCAAGTCCGCCGGTCATCCTGGTATCAAGAAGACTTTCGACCTCATCAAGCGAACCTTTTGGTGGCCCAGCATGCTGAGAGATACGGAAGAGTTTGTCAAATCCTGCCCAACTTGTGCCCAGGTCAAGACGTCTCGCAGAAAACCGACAGGTCTTTTACAGCCATTACCCATTCTGGAACGCCCATGGAGCCACCTTTCAATGGATTTTATTGGAGAACTTTCCACTTCTAGAGGGATGAACACTATCCTGGTGGTCGTGGATAGGTTTTCCCAGCAGGCCCATTTTATTCCCTCAAAGGGTTACCCAATTCTGCCACCTTGGCAGACGTCTTCGTCAAAGAGATTTTTCGCCTCCACGGGGTCCCACTGAACATTGTTTCCGACCGCGGCTCACAGTATATCTCTAAGTTCTGGCGAGCCTTCGCCCATAGTATGGACATCACCCTTCACTTTTCTTCAGGGTACCACACTCAAACAAAAGGGCAGACCGAGAGAACAAACAAAACACTGAAGCAATACCTGCGCTGCTTTGTCTCCAATAGTCAGGATAATTGAGTGGACCTCCTCCCTTGGGCAGAGTTTGCACACAACTCTTTAAAGAACATTTCCACACAGGAATCTCTGTTTTTTGTAAATTACGGCTTCCATCCAGTATGACTTCCGATTTCTTCAATCCCATCCGGGATCCCGGCAGCAGACGACCATATTAAAATCCTACCGGAATCTTGCAGGAAGATCCAAAAGGTACTGGCAAGAGGCGATTCGCAGACAAAAGGCACAAGCGGACCGTCACCGCTGAGAGGTGCCTGATTATAAGACAGGAGAATCTGAAAAAAACGGTTTATAAGGAACTCCTGGTGGAGGCCTCTCCTATCGGCCTCTCCTGCGCCATATCCATCGCCACAGGGCTCCAAGAACGTTCCTCCCTCTCTGTCTTGGCCCCTCAGATCCATTCATATGGGCTCTTCTGCCCAGCCTGGGGAAGGGGAAGCAGCACTTGAGTCCAGATATCACGGCCTCTTCCTCTGCGTCTTCCTCTTCCTCGGCTCCCTCCTCCTCCGCTTCTTGCTCCTCTTCCTCCGCTTCTTCCTCCTCTTCTGCCGCTTTGTTGTTCTCGCACTCCTCTTCATCCTCATGCACCATAGATGGTATATAGTGCACTATAGAACTGGAGCCGGAGCTGCCGCAGTCCCACGCTGATAGGCTGAACGGCTCCACTGCCGTGTGCTCCCCGACCTGCAGGAGACATAAAGTGTGTGTAACCAGGACAGTGATACTCTGTATCACAAGAGCTCCTCTGCCACTAATACCCCATCCCCAGGCCCAGTACCCTGTTATACCCCCCTCCCCAGGCCCAGTACCCTGTTATACCCCACTCCCAAGGCCCAGAACCCTGTTATACTCCCAAGGCCAATACCCCATTATACCCACCTCCCCAGACCCAGTACCCTGTTATACCCCCCTCCCCAGGCCCAGTTCCCCGTTATACCCCCTGTGGCGAGAATGGGGTTAATTAGGCCATTAATAAAGGTCTGCTCGGCTGATTAACCCAAACTCGCATTGGGAGTGAAGGGGTTAAAAGTATTTGCATTGCCCTGATGTATTTGCTCCTGTCCCAGCCTTCTTACCCCCAGTTTGCAGCCTATTTCCTGCCTGTCATAATAGAATTACATACAAAGTGTGCTATAAGGTTTTCAGGCACAAGATGGCGTTGTGAGCGCCGAAGCTGGCGCTGATTGAAGAAGTGTGGCTGTATACGGGTGGTCTGTTTGAAGCATAGGTATCCTTTTTCAAACACGCAAGTTCAATTGAATAAGTGGCTTGCGGTTAGATTTGAAGTGGTTTTTCGACAGAATGCATCCATACCTTGTTAGCTCACGTAACTTGAAAGGAGGAAAGTCTATTGCCGTGGGAATTCGGTCAATTGACGTGAGAACTAGGTGAACTTGGTATCTCACAAGAAAGCCTTTCAATTAAGTGGGCTAACTCGCGAACGGAGACTGCTTCCCCTTTATACCCCTATCCCCAGGCCCAGTACCCCCTTATACCCTCTGCCCCAGTACCCGTGATAACACCCTCCCCAGGCCCAGTACCCTGTAATACCCCCAGGTCCAGTACCCAGTTATACCCACCTCCCCAGACCCCTACCCCGAAGTAGTAGCAATTTCTAGCTACGAAACGCGTAGGATTAACATATGCTGTATTAGTAGCCTTTTTAAGGTATTTTATTTGTATATGTATCCATGCATTTGCTGCCACCTTTCCAAGATGCCGCTCGGGTGTCTGTACTGCTAGTCACGCCCCCCATGTGACGTAACGCGGAAGCGCGGGTACTGATAGGGGAATCGTCCCTGCCAGTTGCCGATCACCCTGATTGTGTTCCTGGGTGTATCGCAATCAATTTTACTCTGCCTTCTTTACACGAATGGACTAGTACAACGTTATATATGTGCTGTAGAGACTGATTCACATTGACCACACACATACAGTAATGTGTCTGCCACAGCTGAGGATTTTTACATCAGCCCAACATATGGTGACTGAATACTGATGACAACAAGGAGGTGCTTCCCCCACGAGACTCCCAACAGATTTGGATGTCCTGTGTAAGCTGTCATTACCTTGAGAGGCCCAGACGCTATCTGGAGATCGTAGAGGAATACTTACCAGAGGGACCCTAATCCATCGCCCATTCTGATGCCAGCTGTGTGGTAACTTCGTGTATTGTACACGTAAATGCGATTGATCTATAATTTTTATGTACGCAGAATACTTACCCTCTTTTTTTACACTAAAATGTTTTGATATACTTCACTATTTGCGTTTTGTGCTGTTTTTTGTCTTTTTTACCCCATACACTGGCCCGGTACCACGTGATACACCCCTCTCCTTGTTCAGTACCCCGTTATACCCAGTCCCAGTACCCAGTTATACCTCCTCTTTGTCAGCCTCCTCCTCATCTTCTTTATCCTCCCACACTATTGATGGAGTATAGTGCCCTGAGGAGCTGGAACTGGAGCTCTCAGGGTACCACGCTGACAGGCCGAACGGCTCCACCTTGGTGTGCTCCCCGACCTGCAGGAGACATAACGTCTGTGTAACCAGGACAGTGATACTCTGTATCGCAAGAGCTCGTTGCCATTTATTCCCCACTCCTCAGGCCCAGTACCCATTATACCCCCCTCCCCAGGCCCAGTACCCCTTTATACCCCCAGGCCCAGAAACCTGTTATACCCCCAAGCCCTGGCCCAATACCCCGTTATACCCCCAGGCCAAGTTCCCCATTATAACCCCCAGACCCAGTAGCCCGTTATCCCCCCCTCCCCAGGCCCAGTACCCCGTTATACCCACCTCCCCAGAACCAGTACCATTTTATACCCACCTCCCCAGGCCCAGCACACCTTTATACCCCCTCCCAGGACCAGTACCCTGTTATACCCCCTCCCCAGGCACAGTACCCAGTTATACTCCTTTCCCCAAACCCAGTACCCCATTATACCCCCCTCCCCAGGCCCAGTACCCCATTATACCCCCTCCCCATGCCAAGTACCCCGTTATACCGTAACATACTGTTCCATAAATAGTGTCCTGTACAACAGCTAAAAGTACTATATGTGCGGCTGATTCACAGCTCAGTGATTCCCATTTACCTGTAAAGTGCCTCTTCCACCTTTCTGTTGAGGGGTATTCTCCGCCCATGCCTGTGATACAGAGGATAGTAATGTGAGCACATGTATTCCTCACTCATAAGCATGTCCTGGCACTGTATGGGAGGTTTGATGGTTAAACCAATTGTCCACAGCACTCAAACTTTTCGGAGTAATAGACCCCTTCAAGGCCCGTTTCCAAGTCACACTAATGGACAGTGGTACTTCCCTTTAATTAATCCTATCTAAGGAACCTGAATGGTCCATTTGACTCTCCCTTGCAGTCACATATAGGGGCCTATGCTAGTAGCCTTCATAAAGCAACTTGCTGGTTCTATTACGCTTAGGCAGAACCGCGTTCATTTGAGGTCCGGGACCCCCTGCTTCCTGAGATACAGGCCCCGTTATAGGGTGCATGTATCTCCTATGCATTTAAATGTCTCGTGCCACATTATCGTGGGATTTAAATGCATAGGAGATACTGGCATCCCATAACGGGGCCTGTATCTCAGGCAGCATGTCAACGCGGACCTCAAGTCAACGCGGTTCTGCTCCGGAGACCTCCTGCTCATGCACACTAGTATTACATTTTTTATTAAAACAGCTTCATTTCCTTAGTGGCTGGTTGCAAAGGAAATGAAGGGATTCAACCTCAATAGCCTGTTTATTTGGGGCAGAGGGGGTGGATGAAGGGGGTAGTAGTCCCAGGGAGGGTAAATAGGCCTACCTGGAAGGTTGCGGGAGGAGTTAACCTGCGGAACCACTATGGTAATGAAGGAGTTAACCAGTGCTGGACATCCATCCTTTGGGCAACTACCCCCTTCATCTAATCCCTCTACCCACAATAAACAAAAACACACAACAACCCTACTACCCACCTCCTCTACCCCCAACAACCCCCCCCCCCACAGCCCCCAACACATACAGCACAGTAATGGGCAAAATTACTATTATCGAGATATGGATAATAGTGCATTTGCCCTATTCTAAAACCAAAATTAGCGTCATGACGTCACGTAGCATCCGGGTTGCCATGGCAACACAGTGTCATTTGATGCCGCACAGCCATGTTCACTGCAATTGGAGGGGGAATTGCAGAAGAATAACGGACAATGCCGGAGTTGCCGCCACCACACCGCCACCTGCGATTGACAACGGCAACCCGTAGCCCCGGAGGTAAGGGCCCAAAACCCGGAGTCTCCAGGTCAAACCCGGAGAGATGGCAACCCTGGCTATTATCCATATCTGGATAATAGTTATTTTGCCTATTACTGTCTGTATGTGTTGGGGGGCGGGGGTTGTTGGGGGTAGAGGAGGTGGGTAGTAGGGGTGTTGTGTTTATTTTTCTTTATTGTGGGTAGAGGGATTGGGTGAAGGGGGTAGTAGCCCCAAGGATGGATGTTTAGGTCTACCGGGTGGTATCAGGAGGGGTAAACCCCTTCATTACCTTAGCGATATTAACCGCTAAGGTAATGAAGGGGCTGACTCCACCTACAACCTCCCGCAAGGCCAAAACACCCACCAAGGGCCAAGCACCACCTTCACCCACCCCCGCTACCCACAATAAACCTGGCACTGGTAGTTAACCCCTTCATTGCCTTAGCGGTTAGCCGCTAAGGTAATGAAGTTGCCTGTACAGTAAATGCATTTTTCATTAATCTGATTCATGCCGGGGGCCTCCTACGGTGCTGATATTACTGTGTATTAGCTCCCGAGACCCCCGGCATCAATCCGATGAGGAAAAATTCCCCCTCTCTCACCGCCGCCTCAGAAACTTCTTGGCAGCTTCACGACAACTTTTTTTGGCGAGAAGATTTTGGGAGTAAATCGCCATTCTAGAGCCTCGATGTGCCTCGGGCTACTAGAATTGCACCAGTTTGAAAACTGGCGATAAGTGGCTTATCGCCGCTCACTTGGCGATATGTTTTTGACGGCTGAAAAAATTGGCGATTAAACCCACTTATCGACACTTACTGAATTGCTGTAGGCATTTTTGGCCGATAACAGCTAAAAAGCCTCGATAAATGGGTTATGAAGGCTACTAGCATAGGCCCCATAATCTCCTATAGTCAGTAGCAGCACACCTCCCGGAGGTCACATGGGAACGGGCCTTGAAGGAGTCTATTACTCCGAAGCATTGCCCCCCTATTATAATCACTGATTGCTGTTTGTGTTTCCATAGTTGTATAGTGTTTTCTCCCTGTGTTAGTCCTGTACTCCTCATTATGTTTCTGTACCATTTATTGGTGATTTGCTGTATAATACATCTTTTCTTTGCATCTTTCTCTTCATGTTCTGGCATTTAGGTGGTAGATGTGCACTGCATTTCTGTTGGTATATCTTATGGCTTTCAGCTAACTTATAGCAGGGGTGTGCAAACTGGGGGGCGCTAGATATTCCTGATGGGCGGTTGCAGAGGCCTCACGCTCTCCCCCAAGGCATTTAAATGAAATGTCCGGGAATCGCGGAGGCCAAGGTAACTCACTTACCGGGATTCAGATGCATGGTGTGACGAGTTGCTATGGCAACGTCACATCACATGACCCATCACCATGGCAACACGGCGTCACATACCGCTGCGGGGTCACGACGGGATGTCACATGACCTGGCGGCGTCATTTGACACTAGAAAACGAGATAAGGGGGGGGGCACACCTGGGGGACCTAGCAGGGGGGTTTGTATACTGGGTGTGTTGTACTTTGCACCTGTTATCATTGTACAGCTTTATTCTATATGTGTTGTTTATTAAACTCTTTTCATTTAGAAAAATAGTATTTCTTTATTTCGGGGGTCTTATGATGTGATAATATATTATTATGCTATATTAGATCTTGCTTTAGTACTTATATGCATTTTAATCTATTTGTTAAATTGTATGTTATTATTTGTATCTGCCTATTTAGTCACTTTCTCTAGTACTATTTGTCTATCTGGCCCGTATGTGTTTTGTAACATATGGGGGTTAATTTGATCATGGTATTGACCATGTGTATCTGATTAGCAATTAGTAGTCTTCTATGTTCTGATTGGTTCATCTAACTATAAATACTATGTTCCTCACCTGTACTGTACTCCTGATTAAGTCTCTTTTGAGACGAAACGCGTAGAGAGTGTTTGGTGGAGGTGTATTGTTCCTTTTTTAATAATCATTCACTCACAAGCCAGCTATAGCATTTGTAGTTTCTTTGGAAACATTTATCTCAGCCGTCCACTGAATACACGGATGTGAACTTGTTCCGGCTAATCCACCGACGTCACTGAGTTCTCGCGATACCTGGAGCTGAGAACTCACTGTGTGACGCCGGAATGAGAGGAAGGTGGCGTCCCTCGTGTTCTCCGGGCTGCGGAGGCGTTCACAGAGGCTGCTGCAGTGAATCTACACCGGACACTGAAGTCACCTGGTACCGGGTTCCTGTGTCGGGCTGGCTGAGTTATACTCAAAATTGCTTTTTATTAAGCTATGTTTGTGAGTGTGCATTTTAAATCCTTTACTCCATAAATATTGTTATACCTTTTTACGCTATGAGTGCGCCTGTTTTTTCTGTGTTTCTATAGATATCTTCAAGGAAGTGGTGTTCCCTTCATTCGGGCTGCAGAGACTCTTTTGGATAGCAATTGGAGCAATTTTTAAGATTTGTATACATTTTTTATATATATATTTTTCTGGACTTTACATCTGATCATTTTATTTTTTATATATTTTTTTGTATTGTGCATGTATACTATCTTTCCCCATTTTTGTACAGTATAGGTTTTTTTCCTCATGTTGGTGTGGCTATTCATATAATGGTTTAGGTTGGCGCCGTTTTTCTTTCTGTTGTGCTATATATATATATATATATATATATATATATATATATATATATATATATATATATATATAACCATCCAGCAGGGCAGCGGAACAGCAAAGAGAGGCAGCACTCAGAGGTAAGTGTACAAAGAATTGTATTGTAACAGACACAAAAATCCAATTTTTCGATCCCACAGAGGATTTTCTTCCTGGGGTGCGCCTCTCCCTGCTGTTCCACTGCCCTGCTGGATGGTAACGTACTCTTTACATTATTTATGGGACTAGCACCAGGCTTATTTGGATTACAATGTTGGAGTGCTTGCTGTTTTCCTTACCCATATATATATATATATATACTAGCTGATATACCAGGCGTTGCCCGGGATGTAAATCCGTAATAGGTAGTATTATTTATAAATGGTGGAACAATAGGTTGAGTATTTGTTGGAAAGGTTGGATAATAATGTTGCAAATAAAGATGGAAGAAAATGTAATACGATGTTGCATAAAAATGGTTTATTGTAAACACACCACAGTACAATGTATATTTTGGTGACATAAGTGATGTAAAAATGTGAGGCGTGTGTCCTGCTAGGGTGTGAGCGTGTGTGGGTGTGTGGCGAGTGCGGGTGACAGCTGGTCAGTGATGTTGTAGCGTAGGAGGCGGCAGGTGTGTGTCGAGTGTGTGGGGTGGGTGAGAGGCGGCGGGTGTGTGTCGAGTGTGGCGGGTGTCTGTTGAGTGTGTGCGGCGGCTGTGTGGCGCAGGGGTGTGAGCGGTGGGCGGGTGAAAGGCAGAAGGGCGGGTGGGCGAAAGGCAGAGGCGGGAGGGCGGCCGAAAGGCGTTGAAGGAGGGGAGGCGGATGGGTGGTGGGGGGAGGTGAAGGGGGGGGTGGTGAAGGGAAGTGAAGGGGGGGTGAAGGGGGCGGAGGGGGGGTGAAGGGAGGGCAGAGGGGAAGTGAAGGGGTGCGGAGGGGGGGTGAAGGGAGGGCGGAGGGGAGGCGAAGGGGGGGCCCAAGGGGGGCAGAGGGGGTAGGTGGGAAGGGGGGAGGTGGGGGGCTGGGGGGGAGGTGGGAAGGGGGAGGTGAGGGGAGTGAAGGGTTGGTGAGGGGAGGTGAAGGGGGGGTGAGGGGAGGTGAAGGGGGGGTGGAGGGGAGGTGAAGGGGAGGTGAAGGGGTGTTGAGGAGAGGTGAAGGGGGGGAGGCGAAGGGGGGGTGAAAGGGGGGTGGAGGGGAGGTGAAGGGGGGGTGAGGGGAGGTGAGGGGTGTTGAGGGGGGGTGAAGGGGGGGTGACGGGAGGTGAAGTGGAGGGGAGGTGGAGGGGGGGAGGTGAAGGGGGGAGTGCGGGAGGTGAAGGGAGGGGGGGTGATGGGAGGTGAAGGGAGGGGGGGTGATGGGAGGTGAAGGGAGGTGAAGGGGGGGTGACGGGAGGTGAAGGGGGGCTGACGGGAGGTGAAGGGGGGGTGACGGGAGGTGAAGGGGGGGTAATGGGAGGTGAAGGGGGGGTGACGGGAGGTGAAAGGGGGGGTGACGGGAGGTGAAGGGGGGGTGACGGGAGGTGAAGGGGGGGTGACGGGAGGTGATGGGAGGGGGGGTGACGGGAGGGGGGGTGACGGGAGGTGATGGGAGGGGAGGTGACGGGAGGTGAAGGGAGGGGGGGTGACGGGAGGTGAAGGGAGGGGGGTGACGGGAGGGGGGGGTGACGGGAGGTGAAGGGAGGGGGGGGTGACGGGAGGTGAAGGGAGGGGGGTGACGGGAAGGGAAGGGGGGGTGACGGGAATTGAAAGGAGGGGGGGTGACGGGAAGTGAAGGGGGGGTGATAGGAAGTGAAGGGGGGGGTGATGGGATGTGAAGGGAGGGGGGGTGATGGGAGGTGAAGGGGGAGTGATGGGAGGTGAAGGGGGGGTGACGGGAGGTGAAGGGGGAGGGGAAGTGGAGGGGAGGGGGAGGGGTGGAGGAAGGGAAGTGGGGGGGGAGGAAGGGAAGTGGGGGGTGGAGGTGAAGGGGGGGTTGGAAGGAAAGTGGGGGGGAGGAAGGGAAGTGGGGGGGTGCGGGAGGTGAGGGGGGGAGGTAAGTGACAATGTATCATGTGGCTGCTTGCTCCCCCTTCCCCTAGTGTCTGCCGGTCGTCTGTCCTCCCCCCTGAAACGTCCCACCTGTTGTGGGCCGCTCCCTCACCCGTCCGGCCGCTCCCTCACTCACCCGTCTGGCCGCTCCCTCACTCACCCGTCCGGCCGCTCCCTCACTCACCCGTCCGGCCGCTCCCTCACTCACCTGTCCGGCCGCTCCCTCACTCACTCACCCACCCGTGCGGCCGCTCCCACGTGGATCTGAGGCGGGAGGCAGCGTATTGTGGCTGCTCCCCCGCTGTGTCCCAGGCGCTCACTCTGCTCCCCCGCTGACTGTAGCGGCTGGGGGTGTGTGTGTGTCTCTGTGAGTGTGTGTGTTTGTGTGTCTCTGTGAGTGTGTGTGCGTCTCTGAGTGTGTGCGTGTGTGAGTGAGTGTGTGTGTCTGTGTGTGTCTCTGTGAGTGTGTGTGTGTGTCTCTGTGAGTGTGTGTGTGAGTGTGTGACCTTTGGCTCGTCACTCCGCCTCAGGCCAATGAGAGGTGTGCGGGTGCGGGGGCGGGCCAAGGGAGCCATCTCATTGGCCTGAGGCAGAGTGACAGGCCAAAGGTCTAATGTGATTTCCGCTAGGGACAGGACAACCAGACACGCATACTACCCTTTGAGAAATATATAGATAGATATATATATATTTCCATTTGCTATATGCTTTGCTGTGGAGGGTTTTTGTCACTTTTTTTTACCCACCATAACTTAACTAAGTATATATATGTAGCCGGGGTCCCCTTCTCGCCCTTGTTGTAGGGGGAGGGTGCGCTGCAGTAGAGAGTACTCCGATACGGAGGCTCCGCGTCATGCAAGATGCCATGTTTTGGTTGGCACCCGTATAGACCTAACCTAGACAGAGGTTGCGTCTGCGCAGGAGTGCGTGCCATAAGCCCGCGAAGGAGGAGAGTGCTAATTGGAGGAAGGTAGCGAAACACCGGCCCCAGCAGCCCCCGCGGGTCCCCGTGATAGAGCTCAGCCAATGGGCTGGGAGTTGGAAAGGAAAAGGAGGGGGGTTGCGCGCACGTTGTGTCAGATCTGGCTGGAGAGGAGACGGAGCTTCGGAATAGGGGAGGAGAACCGCCCCCTACGTAGGCCGCATGCCCCAGGCACAGTTAGGCCCTGAGTCCCAGTACAGACAAGCGGAGCTAGGGACTTGCCATAGTGAGGTTCCGGAGTCCCGTAGAGCCGCACGATTGATAGCAGGACTGTTCTATTTGGTGGGAGGTCTGGGCTCAGACCCCGCTAGTAAGCCACCACGTGTCCGGGTGGGATCGCCCCGGACCTCCACGTGGGTAGGAGGACGACTTCTACACTTCGCGGATCCTTTGCGAAGATTGTAGCAGTACTGGGTACCGGAGTACCCGGCAGGTAATTCTACAAGTGCACCAACGGTACCCTCATTTCATTCGAGACACAGTGGCTGTGCAGTCACACTCACACTTATAGAGATCTGACTCACTTGAGGGTGGGAGGACTTATCCCAAGGGGATTGGACACGGGGTGGGATCACCCGGTGGAGGGACACGGGAGGGTTGGCGTTCGCCGTGACGCTGCTTAGAGTATCTCCTCTAGGGAGGACCGCTGATATATGTGTATGTGTACGATATTGCATGAAAGTAAAGTCAATTGGTTTAGGTATCCTACTGTGTGGTTGTGTTTAAAGTATATACGTCCTGCGAAGACCCACTTCCCCTTTGGCGGAAGCTGTCGCAGGTGGAAGCGCTGCACCCAGTATAATTGCTGTGCGAGTACCCCAGGCTCTCCGTGGCAGAGACTTAGGCCCTGTGAGCCTACAGGTGATACAGCATATGTTAGTGGCCTGCGTTCTATAGGAAGCAGGGCTACATATATATATATTTTAAATATATTTATATACACACATACAGAAGCACGCGGATGCACATAGATGCACAGATACGCACACAATCAAATACACACAGACACACACACAGACATACAGTCATGCACACAGAGGGCCTCATGCAGTAAGCCCCGATACAAAATTTTCGGCACGAATTGTGAAAATGTTTTTTTTGGGCGATTTGCCCTCGCAGTATTCAGTAAGGGCCGAATCCTTCCGATCCCTGCTGAAGCACTGCGAAAGCAAAGCTGCCGATGAGCTGTGGCGATACAGCCTGGCTCCCGATAAGGCTCCCGATAAGCCTTTGGTGCCGATAGATGTTTGCAGCTGAGAGAGACAAGCCGCTCTCTCAGCGCAAACTTCGGCACCAAAAAAAGTATTTAAAAACAACTTTTATTCATAGTGTACATGTGCAGGGGGTCTTCGGAGCTGAACCGCGTTGGTTTGAGGTCCGGAGACCCCCTGCCCCCCGAGATACAGGCCCCTTTATGAGGTGCCGGTATCCCTCGGCGTTTAAAGGTCCCGATCACATGACCGCGACCTGTAAACAAACCAGAGGGATACCGGCACCCCATAAAGGGGCCTGTATCTCGGGGGGCAGGGGGTCCCCGGACCTCAAACCAACGCTGTTCTGCTCCGGAGACCCTCTGCACATGTACAGTATAAATAAAACACACACACATCAATAAAGACTCGTTCCTTACCTTGGCGGCTATGTGCAACGGTAATGAAGCAGCATGAATGTCTTTTTAATTATACTGTACAGTGAGCAGGGGGTCCCCTGAGCTGAACCGCATTGCTTTGTGGAGCAGGGACCCCCTGCTTCCCGAGTTACAGGCCCCGGTATGTGTCATCGGGTGGCAGTGTCGCCGCCATGTTTATAGCGTCCCCGCAATAAACATGGCGTCCACACTGTAACCGATGGCCCAAACCGGGGCCTGTAACTCGGGAGGCAGGGGGTCTCTGAGCCACAAATAAATGCGCTTCAGCTCAGGGGGCCTCCTGCTTCCGCACAATATTATTAAAATACATTAATGCTGCTTCATTACCATAGCGGATAGCCGCTAAGGCAATGAAGGGGTTAACGCATAGTAGCATGTTTATTGGGGACAAATGCCCCCAATAAACATAGCATCAATACACAACATACAGTATAGTAATGGGCAGAATGACTATTATCCACAAATGGATAATAGTGCAGTTGTCCATTTACAATACATACACAACAATAAAGACTTTAAATACATATAGCACTCACCCATGTCCCACTGCCACGATGAAGGCCATCCTCATCTTCATCCTGCCCATGCCCCATCCGCTTCTGCAAAACAAACACAAGAATTACAACATCCAAATTAATGTCCCCTAACCCCTTAATCACCATAGCGGTTATTAACCGCTACAGTTATTAAGGGGTTAAGCCACCATCACCCACATACCCTCCCCCACAAAGCCCCCCAACCACCCTCACCCAATACCCACAGGGGAGTCCTACCAAATACCCTTGGGCCTAATACCCCCTCCCCCAGCACATACAGTACAATAATGTGCCAAATAACTATTATCCACATAGGGATAATACATTATTTGGCCATTATTAAACACATTCAATAACGTTAAAATGTAAAGAAACTTGTACTAACCTCATCAATAAGAAGTCTCCGTCGCCAGCATCATCCTTGGGGTCCGTTGCCAACATTAGAAATAGCCACAACATTTCAATATCATTAACATAACACTGAACCCCTTAATCACCTTATCGGGTACTAACCTGAAAGGTAATTAAGGGGTGAAGCCATCCTGCAATGCCTACAACAGTTATGCATAACATCCTCAGTGAAATAAAAACCAATTGCCTAACCAAATTCCATTTAATCATTCAATCTGTAGGCTCACATGCCTCATAAAACATTGCATTTACAGTGTATACAGTACATGTAGCATAACATGTAAACTGCATGTACACGCTGCAAATCAATGTTAACAATACAATAATGCCACTCAAATCGCCATACATCACAAGAAGTATATTATTTAATACAATAAACTCACCATCAATGAATTACCACACATCAATTACATCCCTAAACAATTAAAATACCATCCATACCAATTACACAATGAACTAAAGCTATCCTTACAGAGAACAACTTCAAAACATAGTCAAAAGTACACCAACAATTACAATATAATAAAGCAAGGCTTTCCATATCCTACTGTACGGCCTGGAAGCCCAAAACTTACATCTGTCTAAAAATAAAATACATTTAGCACACATCAATGCATAGCCACAATGATTAACAATACAGAATTAGAAGCTTTAACAACACTATCATTTCTTACCCTGTATATATATCTGTACACATACATACAGACATACATACAGTGGGAAGAAATGATATGCATTGTAAAAAATGAAAACATGAAAAAGCAACACAAAAAACAGTTACATTAAGTACATTTCTTTATTTAACTTACCATTACTTGCCCCCACCGACTCCCGTTGATCAGCTTACTCACGAACCAATCCACGACACCATCCACGACACCATCCAGGAACAAATCCACGACACAATCCAGGAACAAATCCACGAACCAAACCAGGAACCAATCCAAGAACAAGTGCAGGAACCAATCCAGGAAGCAAGCCACGAAGAAATCCAAGAAACAATCCACGACACGATCCAGGAACAGGAACCCATAAAAGAAAAAAAACATAACAAATTAAACATTAAAATAATAAAACATGACAATCAAGGGTTGTACTAGTTTTATTCTTAGTGAATCTGTATTACAATACCTTGTTACGGGGTCTTCTTGACGTCCGGTGCCACGCCCTGGTCTTCAATCTTCAGGAGGAGGTCCGTCCTCCTCGGCATCTGCCTTCAAAATGAGACGACATAGGCTTTTATAGGCCTATGACGTCACATTTGTCGTCATATGGTTCCCACGGCCCTGATTGGGCCGTGAAAACCATGTGTTTTGGCCAATGTAAAAAAATTGATGACGTCACTTAAAGGCAATGCCAGCACAGCCAATCAGAATGGCTTTGCTGCTATTGCCTTTAAGAAAACGTCATGAAATGACACATGGCCGGACTCACATGGTAAGCCAGCCAATCAGAGCGTGGGAACTCCATCCCTACTCTGATTGGTTCAAGTACCATGTGAGTCCGGCCATGTGTCATTTCATGACGTTTTCTTAAAGGCAATAGCAGCAAAGCCATTCTGATTGGCTGTGCTGGCATTGCCTTTAAGTGACGTCATCAATTTTTTTACATCGGCCAAAACACATGGTTTTCACGGCCCAATCAGGGCCGTGGGAACCATATGACGACAAATGTGACGTCATAGGCCTATAAAAGCCTATGTCGTCTCATTTTGAAGGCAGATGCCGAGGAGGACGGACCTCCTCCTGAAGATTGAAGACCAAGGCGTGGCACCGGACGTCAAGAAGACCCCGTAACAAGGTATTGTAATACAGATTCACTAAGAATAAAACTAGTACAACCCTTGATTGTCATGTTTTATTATTTTAATGTTTAATTTGTTATGTTTTTTTTCTTTTATGGGTTCCTGTTCCTGGATCGTGTCGTGGATTGTTTCTTGGATTTCTTCGTGGCTTGCTTCCTGGATTGGTTCCTGCACTTGTTCTTGGATTGGTTCCTGGTTTGGTTCGTGGATTTGTTCCTGTATTGTGTCGTGGATTTGTTCCTGGATGGTGTCGTGGATTGGTTCGTGAGTAAGCTGATCAACGGGAGTCGGTGGGGGCAAGTAATGGTAAGTTAAATAAAGAAATGTACTTAATGTAACTGTTTTTTGTGTTGCTTTTTCATGTTTTCATTTTTTACAATGCATATCATTTCTTCCCACTGTATGTATGTCTGTATGTATGTGTACAGATATATATACAGGGTAAGAAATGATAGTGTTGTTAAAGCTTCTAATTCTGTATTGTTAATCATTGTGGCTATGCATTGATGTGTGCTAAATGTATTTTATTTTTAGACAGATGTAAGTTTTGGGCTTCCAGGCCGTACAGTAGGATATGGAAAGCCTTGCTTTATTATATTGTAATTGTTGGTGTACTTTTGACTATGTTTTGAAGTTGTTCTCTGTTAGGATAGCTTTAGTTCATTGTGTAATTGGTATGGATGGTATTTTAATTGTTTAGGGATGTAATTGATGTGTGGTAATTCATTGATGGTGAGTTTATTGTATTAAATAATATACTTCTTGTGATGTATGGCGATTTGAGTGGCATTATTGTATTGTTAACATTGATTTGCAGCGTGTACATGCAGTTTACATGTTATGCTACATGTATACACTGTAAATGCAATGTTTTATGAGGCATGTGAGCCTACAGATTGAATGATTAAATGGAATTTGGTTAGGCAATTGGTTTTTATTTCACTGAGGATGTTATGCATAACTGTTGTAGGCATTGCAGGATGGCTTCACCCCTTAATTACCTTTCAGGTTAGTACCCGATAAGGTGATTAAGGGGTTCAGTGTTATGTTAATGATATTGAAATGTTGTGGCTATTTCTAATGTTGGCAACGGACCCCAAGGATGATGCTGGCGACGGAGACTTCTTATTGATGAGGTTAGTACAAGTTTCTTTACATTTTAACGTTATTGAATGTGTTTAATAATGGCCAAATAATGTATTATCCCTATGTGGATAATAGTTATTTGGCACATTATTGTACTGTATGTGCTGGGGGAGGGGGTATTAGGCCCAAGGGTATTTGGTAGGACTCCCCTGTGGGTATTGGGTGAGGGTGGTTGGGGGGCTTTGTGGGGGAGGGTATGTGGGTGATGGTGGCTTAACCCCTTAATAACTGTAGCGGTTAATAACCGCTATGGTGATTAAGGGGTTAGGGGACATTAATTTGGATGTTGTAATTCTTGTGTTTGTTTTGCAGAAGCGGATGGGGCATGGGCAGGATGAAGATGAGGATGGCCTTCATCGTGGCAGTGGGACATGGGTGAGTGCTATATGTATTTAAAGTCTTTATTGTTGTGTATGTATTGTAAATGGACAACTGCACTATTATCCATTTGTGGATAATAGTCATTCTGCCCATTACTATACTGTATGTTAGGGGGGTATAGGTGTTGTTGGGTATATATATATATATATATATATATATATATATATATATATATATATATATATATATATATTATTTAATTATTTATTTAATTCGTTATTGTGGGGCTGGGGTGTTTTTTTTTTATTATTGTGGGTAGTGGGGGTGTGTGAAGGGGGCATTAGCCCCAACGGTGGTTGTTTAGGGCTTGCGGGTGGGTAGCGGGAGGCCTTAACCCCTTCAGGACCGTAGCGGTATTAACCGCTACGGTCGTGAAGGGGTTAAGTGCCCCCGCATCCCCCCCGCAAGTCCTAAACTCACACCCAGGGCCAAATACCCCCCTCACCCATCCCCGCTACCCACAATAACGCTGGCACGGTGGGTTAACCCCTTCATTGCCTTATCGGTTAGCCGCTAAGGTAATGAAGTGGCTTTTAAATGCCTTTTTCCTGCCTCGGATGCATGCCGGGGGGCTCCGGTGCGGGTATCAGCTCCGGAGACCCCCGGCATCAATCACAGGCAGGAAAAAGGGCTGATTTTTCCTAAGTGTCGCCCTTGCCGATGCTTCTCCTTCAGCAAGTTGCCAACTTTAGTCGGCGGGCTGGATTGGCCATAAAATCTCCAATCTGGCCTGCCGATCAGCACCAAAAAGCTGATCGGGGCTTACTGAATTCAGGCGGGAAAAAAAAGTCCCGATAAGTGGCTTATCGGCAGCCGGGTGGCGAAAATTTTTTTTTCGGAAGAAAGTTGCCGATAATTCCCACTTATCGGGGCTTACTGAATCAGGAGGGCAAAAAACGGCTATAAAATGCCGAAAAAGCCTTATCGGGGCTTACTGCATGAGGCCCAGATACACATACACACATACTGTACAGAAATATGTAGCCCCCTGTAAACAGTACAGGCTATACCTATCTTCCTTCTACTGTGATAAGCCCTGTTAAGATCAGGCGCCAGTAATCATCATGGGTTTTCCCCCTTCATAGCCCTAACCTGAGTGGTAGACGCAGGCCTGGACTCTGTTGCAGGCGTGAGCAAGAGGGGAGGTTCTGCTGACACCATGAGGGGAGGGGCTAGCTCTATATTTAGCAGCCAACTCTGTTGAGTGGCGGTGCTTTTTGTCTTGTCCTTCTCTTTTGATGGATCTTCGAAAGAGAGAAGAAGGGGGTAAGATGGTCCGTGGTTCACAGCAACTTCAGCAGCCAACGCATGGATGTCTAAAAAAACTTTATTGATCGCTAGCAGCAAACATCAGGCAACCACTCTAACATGTTTCGTCCAGGCTATGGACTTTTTCAAAGAGTGCTGATAGTGTATGGCAGCCAAATAGATATAGGGAGTGGTGAGTGTATGCCACCAATAGAAACAGGGAACGTATTTAAACCTCACCTGTGGTAGATTAATCATTAAAGTGGATAACTATCTCCCCAACAATCCCCATAGCAATGGCTGCACAACAAGGTATTTACAACATACACATGAAAAATCTTAAAAACAAAACAGAACATATAATGGATAAATTTAAAAACACAACTACTGATGTTTTAAGTTACCAGCATCATTATTATTATATAAAGCTATATCAATTAATGGAAGTATACAGATGTATAACAAAGGATTTCATATATCTAGTACTTATAAAATCTTTTTTGTACTTATAAAGCATTTTCAGTATCAAGATTCACTTTAAAGGGATATAAACATTTTATCAATTTATTCACATAATTCATATCCATGAATACAGTGGCAACCGCATGACAGACAGTAACTTAATATGTCACCTCCCAGATCACAATGTAATTGGGTGAACACTGTGAACCCACCCCAAAACTTAGCCATTACCCCATCAGGAAGTGTTTCAGTTCCCACTCCTGATTGATGCCGGCCGGATGGAGTGTGTTCAGAGTGTACACCCAATACATTTCCTGTTTATTTAATACCCCCTCTCTATGGCCTCCTCTAGCGTTACAAGGGATATGTTCAATTGCCATATAGGAAAAGTTGGCTATTCCCCCTTTAGGGCATCTGGAGAAGTGTCTGGGAACTGGATGAGACACATCATTCTTTTTAATAAGTCTGACATGCTCGGCAATGCGGGTCTTGACTGGCCGAATGGTTCGTCCCACATATAATTTTTTGCAACCACATCTCAAAAGATAAATGGTGTAGGATGTATTACAATTCAAAAATTCTTTAATAAAATATTTTTTTCCATTGATGTCAGTTTGGACAAATTTTGTACTATGAACATATTTGCACATGGAACAATTTCCACATGCATAAAAACCTTTAGGAATACTACCAATTCTTTTAAGATCAGTTTTAGTTTGAAAGTGACTTGGCGAGAGGTGTGATGCTAGTGTCTTAGCCCTACGGAATGAAAATTTTGGTCCCTTCAAGGTAAACTCAGCAATATCCTTATCAAGGCACAGGGTGTGCCAATGTTTATGCACAATGTCGCATATAAGCTTGGATTGGCGACTATAAGTCGTGATGAATAATGGACTCATATCACTATACTTGCTCTTAGATTGTATGTACCCCTTATGATGTTTGTCTTTTTTCTTTTTATCGAGGATTCCAGGGCGATCCAAAGTCATAGCGTACTCGTATGCTGTCTGGATATCTGTATATTTGTAACCCCTGGCTTGGAATCTCTCAAATAGTGCTTGTGACTGCAAAGAGAAATTCTCGTCATCAGAACATATCCGTCTCAACCTTACAAATTGGGCCCTCGGAATACTTTTGATTAAAGATTGTGGATGACAACTTTTGGCTGACAGTAGTGTGTTTCGGGAGTTTGGCTTGCGAAATATGTCAGT
This sequence comes from Ascaphus truei, assembly GCF_040206685.1. Lineage (NCBI taxonomy): Eukaryota > Metazoa > Chordata > Amphibia > Anura > Ascaphidae > Ascaphus > Ascaphus truei. The sequence continues at coordinate 253,119 of NW_027457064.1, forward strand.
TTGGATTAGCATGTCATGGTCTATGTAAAGGAGCAGGTCCAGATAATTGATGCAATTTATATTTTGTTCATAAGTGAATTTGATATTAACATTATTGATATTAAGTGTGTTTATAAATGCTACAAGTGATGATTCATCACCGTCCCATATAATAATGAGATCGTCGATGAATCTTTTATAGTAAATAATTTGTGAACGATAAGAATTATTACTGTGATATATATATTGTGCTTCCCATAACCCCATGAATAAGTTTGCATATGATGGTGCAAAACTTGTGCCCATTGCAGTGCCTAATAATTGTAAATAAAAACGTGAATCAAATAAGAAATAATTGTGAGTTAATAAAAATTTAATAGATTCTAATAGAAAAGTGCAAAGTGAAGTGGACAGATGTGATAAATTTAAAAAGTGCGTGATAGCTAATAACCCGTGATCGTGATTAATGATGGAATACAGAGAGATCACGTCAAGGGTGACCCATCTGTATTCTTTTTTCCAGACCAGATCCTTTACATCTACCATGAGGTCCGTGGAATCCTTAATGAATGACGGTAATGCCAGTACCAATGGTTTGAGATAAGAGTCCACATACCGCGATAACCCATCTCCCAAAGATCCAATACCTGCCACTATAGGACGACCAGGAGGGTCGACCAGTGACTTATGGATCTTTGGGAGATGGTGGAATACCGGAATCACGGGATGTGGACTTCTCAAAAATTCAATCTCATGTTTGTCTAATGTACAAAGTATCTTTCCAAATTCAATAATTTCATCTAGTTGACTAATAAAGTCCTGTGTTGGATCCTTTTTAAGAAGTTTATACTGATCCGGATTCCCTAGCTGCCGTAATGCCTCCTGTTTGTATTGTAGGGTGGATAAAACCACAAGGGCTCCACCTTTATCAGCATTTCTAAACATGATGTCTTTGTTATGCTTCAAGGTGTCTAGTTCATGAATCTCCGTGTATGTCAGGTTATTGGCATGCATAGATGAGCAGGAGAAACCTTTAGATAAAATTTGAAGGTCTCTTTCTACCAACCTTTCAAATGCCGTAATGAAAGGCCCCCTATTGGCATTGGGGCAGAAGATAGACTTCTTTTTAAATCCTGAGGAGTGGGTGCCAAAGAAAGGTTGGGAGAAAGCATTGATTTCTTCGCCTTGCTGCTCAAGTAATGCGTCCAAGTCTGATAATACACAGGTTTCCTGAAAGGTATCAAGAGAAATATTAGTTAATGCATCATTAGTAACAATATTAGGTAGTTCATCATCAGTATTGGGTAATACAACATCATTATCAGAGTCAGACAAGTTATTAGTTTGAAAATGTCCTCTTGATATAAAAAACTTTTTTAAGGATAATTTGCGAGTAAACCTTTGGAGGTCAATCACAGTCTGGAACAAGTGGAAGTCCTGAACCGGGGCAAAACCCAGTCCCTTATTTAGTAGAGATAATTGTGCATGGGAGAGTTCCACTCCTGAGAGATTAATGACGTTATTATCACACTCATCTATGTGTACTTCTTTCTTTTTGGTCTCCCGCGAGTTTCCACGTTTTCTCCGCGATCGTCTGGTTCGCGGCGTGATCGTGTTCCTGTGGATAAAAAAGAAGACGAAGAGGGAGCCTGTTCCTGATTTTTTGATCTGGCCCCATTAGATGTGATGGATGACCTGCTGTCGCTCCTAGATCTCCCATGGTTATCCCGTATACTCTCAGTAGAACCTTCAAAAGATACAGAGTGAGATCTCAATTCGCACTCTGAGTAGTCTGACTCCGCACCTGAGTTGTCAGCTGATCTTCCCTTTAAGATAGACTTATTAGGGTTGCTTTTAGACCATCCTTTGGATTGAGGTTTAAACCCCCTTGCTGTATTGGATCCCACATTCTCTCTTGTTTGAGGTTTCTGCCAACAATAAATTTGTCCTTTTATATAATCTACACGGTCTCGTTCGAACTTGCTGTGTTTTTTGTCACTTATTGTGTCCTCTATGGTCTCAATATTAGTCAGCAGGGTTTTGTCGTTTTTTATAAATTGATCCATTTTAGTAAATGGCTTCAAGTTGTTCCTCAAAAGGTTTATTTCCAACATTAATTGCTCTTTTTCTTTTGACTTCTGCTGAATGATTAGTTCCATTAGCTTTAAGGAACATTGGTTTAGAGTATCAGTCCAGTCCTGCTCAAATTGCATATTGGTAAAGCCAAATGTTGGTGTCTTTTTTATTCGCAAACCTCGTGGTATTCTTTTACATCTAATATAGTTGTTCAATGAGGTGATGTCCCACCATAGGCGTATATTCAACACCAACAGTCTTTCTAGCTTTACAAAGTAATGTGTGAGGTCTGAAGGCTCCTCACATATAACCTCAGTACTTTCATTAAACAAGTGGGCAGCTTTTTTTGAACGTTTGGCATTATCCCCGCATGCATTGACATATGTATCCACATTTGTATCCTCTGATTCAACATCAATATCTTCCATGGCAAAAAAACAATATAATAGTATTGAATTAAAAATAAAAATTATTTATTAATATCTTGTTAAAAACTCTCATGCGTTGGCTGAAGCCTAAGTGCAAAAAACAGTAATCCTTAAATTCTTGAGTAAATAATGTCCTTTATATTTTGGAATTTTCCAGGATAGTCCAAATAAGCATATACAATTTACTTATTCACTTATTCACTTGCCCGTGAGCCATCAGGTAGAAATAGATTGCTAGAGAATATGGAATTACCCAGTATACCGAGGCTGCTAACAGGTAGTGCACACACTTTATGGCAACTTGATTGAAGAGAGACCCAGCAATGATTAATGAAACAATAAGCCTCCGGTATTGAAAACAGGGAGTTGGGTAATAGTAAGCCGGATAGAGGTACAGGGGGACACCTCCCTAAGGGGCGCCCCCAAGTAAATCACAGCCCGGCACTAACCGCCTCAATAATCTCCCTGAAATACCGCGTGGAGGTTAGGAGTACTCACGAAAAAGCCGTCCCTGTTGGTGCAGGGAATTCTGCAGCGGCTTCCTCCTCTGGTGTAGCTGGCGTCAGCGTGCTCCGCCGGAAATGATGACACAGGAAGAAGGGGGTAAGATGGTCCGTGGTTCACAGCAACTTCAGCACTGTCTGTCATGCGGTTGCCACTGTATTCATGGATATGAATTATGTGAATAAATTGATAAAATGTTTATATCCCTTTAAAGTGAATCTTGATACTGAAAATGCTTTATAAGTACAAAAAAGATTTTATAAGTACTAGATATATGAAATCCTTTGTTATACATCTGTATACTTCCATTAATTGATATAGCTTTATATAATAATAATGATGCTGGTAACTTAAAACATCAGTAGTTGTGTTTTTAAATTTATCCATTATATGTTCTGTTTTGTTTTTAAGATTTTTCATGTGTATGTTGTAAATACCTTGTTGTGCAGCCATTGCTATGGGGATTGTTGGGGAGATAGTTATCCACTTTAATGATTAATCTACCACAGGTGAGGTTTAAATACGTTCCCTGTTTCTATTGGTGGCATACACTCACCACTCCCTATATCTATTTGGCTGCCATACACTATCAGCACTCTTTGAAAAAGTCCATAGCCTGGACGAAACATGTTAGAGTGGTTGCCTGATGTTTGCTGCTAGCGATCAATAAAGTTTTTTTAGACATCCATGCGTTGGCTGCTGAAGTTGCTGTGAACCACGGACCATCTTACCCCCTTCTTCCTGTGTCATCATTTCCGGCGGAGCACGCTGACGCCAGCTACACCAGAGGAGGAAGCCGCTGCAGAATTCCCTGCACCAACAGGGACGGCTTTTTCGTGAGTACTCCTAACCTCCACGCGGTATTTCAGGGAGATTATTGAGGCGGTTAGTGCCGGGCTGTGATTTACTTGGGGGCGCCCCTTAGGGAGGTGTCCCCCTGTACCTCTATCCGGCTTACTATTACCCAACTCCCTGTTTTCAATACCGGAGGCTTATTGTTTCATTAATCATTGCTGGGTCTCTCTTCAATCAAGTTGCCATAAAGTGTGTGCACTACCTGTTAGCAGCCTCGGTATACTGGGTAATTCCATATTCTCTTCGAAAGAGAGAGTAGCTTAGGAAGAGTTCGAGTGAACAGTGATATCGAGAGTCTAGAGTTGCTGGTTATTATGCCATGAGCCACGAATCCTGCGGAACGGTCCGAGGAGTATCAGGAGGGTGCGGGCTCCCCGGCGCAGAGTGCCGGAAGAGAGCGAGAGGAACCGAACCGATCAGCGTCTATAAGTAGAGCTAGAGCTGATAGAATTATATACTGGTGGATCAATGCCCTCACCCCACTGCCAGGGGTGATGGGGGGAGAATTCAAGACCCACCTCGAGGCTAACCTCGGGGGTGGGCCACGGGGTATTGACGCCCTAGCTCAGACCATCCTGTCGGAAGAGTGACTTGGAGGGAAGGAGAGGAGGAAGCATTTGGGCGGAGGTGAGCTGTGTATACCCTGTCCTGGTGATTGTGTTGCGGCTGCTGGAAGCCTTATCGTTGGGATACTGTTGCTCTGACGAATAAAGAGACTATTCTTGACCCGTAAAGACTGTGTGTGATTTGGAGAGTATAACCCTGGGACCCGAGGGGTTCTTCTATACCGGTCCTGTCCCATTACCCTGGGAGTATAGAAGATGGAGGCACTGCACCACTAAGAGATCATGGAGGCTATCACCCCAGAAGCCCGGTCCTGGCTCCCCCACAACACCGTGGGAAGCTCAGGCCCTCCTGTTCCAAACAGGTACGCACCACACCACATGTAATCAGCCCCCCATGTACCCTAGACACCACCGTAGAGTCTGGGGAGGGGGGAAGCAGGGTTACATTTGGAGGCGCTGCTGAGATGATATCTATCAGAACAGGACCGGCTTATAGTGAGGCGGAACAGGCAGACTAAGATGCACTCTCCCGGCAGGTGTTTTAAGCAGGTGGCGTGAGGCAACTGGGGGGGTCATAGCGGTAACCAATCTGGGGACCATGGCCCAGGACCCGCGTTACGGAGGGGTGGATAGTTAGAGCTGATCAAGTCCCTTGAGGCGGTTAGCGTGAGGCAACTGGGGGGGGTCAGCCTGTTAACCAGTCCGGGGACCATGGCCCAGGTCCCTGCTATGAGTGGCCAAAAGCAGGAGATGCCCGTACCTAGAAAAGAGGTATCATAGCTATCACCCGCACCACAGAGCACTTGCACGTAGACATCGAGAGTACAGTGCATAGGAGGAGAGGAATTCCGTTGAGCCTGGGGTACCAGCCACCTCAATTTAATGGGTCACAGACAGTATGAAGATGCAGAGTTCACATTTGGAGGGAAAATATGGTCTAGGTACAAGATACCCATTAGACATGGAGAGTAGGGCACAAGCACATTTGGAGGGAGTATCCAAGATGGCGGCCATCCCTACATGCGCTCCGCGGAGCAGGAGAGGCGAGCTAAAATGGCGGTTCCCGCCAAGCCTAGAGCAAGCACGTGAGATTTGCAAAAGGACTGTGAGACAGTTGTGGCGGGAAATGCGCAAGCGTCTGGCGCCAAACCCAGATTCCTTGCAGGAGGAACGGAGCGGCGCAAAAGCCGAAAGGCCACGTCATGCTGACAAGGACAAGACCCCGCCTCTGGATTCCACCAGAGGGAGGGGGCCCACAAAGAGCCAATCAAGACGGTCCTCCCCCGCGAAGGGACGGACCGGAAACCTGAGCGAGGAGCATCACTTTTGTCTGGCATTCGAGGAGCAAGGAGCTAGAAAACGAAGTTGTCTTCACTTTGAACGAACCATGTCAGAGATAAGTACCTCCGTTCACCAAGTACCTGGAGGCCTACTGGTCGTGGCAGTAGCGGAACACGAATACGTTCGGTGTTTGTGTGTGCACTGCGGACTGCCCGGCACGGTACCGAGTACCAAGGCCCGATGTACTAAATGTGGTACGTTTTACTTGTGGCCAAGGGATTTGTTCGGCACGCCACGGGGTGCCTCTCCAGGAACTTTGACGGAGGTGGCGGACGACAAAGAAAAGACTGCCCTGGGTCCCCGTTATACCATATCGGGAGGAACCAAGGCTCAGCTAGTTATTGAACTAAGCAAGCTGGCCACCCAGACAAGTGCGACCGCAGTGGAGGTACACAAGCGAGGACATTCTGTACCTATATCCATGGGTTGTATCGTTGAAGAACCAGGTGACTCCCCAGTGGAGGAACCGATCGTGATTTCTTCGGAGGAAGAGGAGATGGGTGTAACATCGGTGGCGATGCACCTAACGGTGAACCACCCCAAAGGCATCAAAAGAGAACAGACAAGTCCGGGGACCATCCGACGGCAAACGCTGGTGCGGCCGGAGGCCCGTACGAGTTCCACCGCCATGGTGACGCCCAGTGCAATGGAGACGGAGACCGAGACGATCCTAGCGGAGCCCGATGTCATCAAAAAGCAGCAGAGTGGTAAGGAGACCCCACCACCCCCTTACTCCCGCCAGGCACACACCGCACTCACAGTGAACGAGAAAGAGAGGCTTGAGGCCTATTTGTTCGATCATGTTCCGGATGTTCCACCGCCGCCCCCGGGGTTCCTCAACGCACGGCCGGTGCGTGACCCCGGGGCGGATGGGGACTCTGCCGGCGATTCGGATAACCTCAGTTCCGGTTCCACTGGGCGGAAGACCAGTCTTGGGGGGATATTTTCCCCTCAATACATAGCCTCTGTCCTGGCCAGGGCTAATCTACAGAATCGAGGCCCCTCCCGAGAAGCCTAAAGCATGAGGGGGAGTGCCGCTAAGAAAAAGTTCATTGGGCGGGGTGTTACCCGTTTGCTGGACAATGTTCTGGACGTTTCTCCAACCCCGGCCCTTAGCCCCCCTGCCCCGGCCACTGCCCCTGCCCCGTCATGAGTGGTGCCACCGGGACCTACCAGGGATAAATTATGTAAAAACCCCAAATACTCCAAGGACTTGCGGGATTGGGAGTTGAGTGAAGAAGGGTCTGAGGGGGAAATACCGTATTCAAGTGTTATACCTGTACCTAACCCTGTGCCGTTCTCTCCTGCAGCTAAAGGGAGGGACTGAGATTCTCACACCCCAGTAGAGACTGGGTCTACTAGTACAGTGGTGTCCAAAATGAACCCCACTAGGTATTATAATGCCAAGGGAAGGAGAGATTGCTCGCGATCTACTGATGTGGGTACGTCCGGTGTATCATAACAGGTAGAGTCTGATGTAGAACGCACTAGTCAGGCCGCAGAGTACGAGCACCGTGATAAATGGTGGGCGCCTTTGTTCACCGGATACCATGAGGGGATGGACCGTAAGCGGTTCTTGTTAATTAAGAACGATGTAGTAGACCATTGGTGGGCGGCTGGTTCTTTCACTCCGCAGGAGATGGGGGATGAGTTAGATCACCGGTTGAGGGAGATAGAACAGAAACGTATTGTACCTCAAGGCCCCAGTATATTGTATGACGAAGTAGCACCCGAGGAACCATTATTTTGGGTACTGCCAAGCAGGGCAGGGCACCGCACACTTACCAAGCTAAGTCGAGCTGACCGGGCCATAGTCGCTAGATACCGGCAGTCGCACGGTTATGAATATCCCTACGTGCCGGAGCCCATCATGAGAGAGGTTGAAGACCCCCCAGTACCCGACTAGCACCCTCTCTATCCACCTTTAAGACCCACCTTAAGACACACTTGCTTAAAGAAGCATACGAATAGCACTGTGAACATTCTGAACACATGACACATAAAGCTTGGCCCCCTGCAGACGCACTTACCAGAACTCCCTCCTACTGTCTCTGTACGTTCTCCCTACCTACCAATTAGATTGTAAGCTCCTCGGGGCAGGGACTCCTCTTCCTTAATGTTATGTTTGTCTAAAGCACTTATTCCCATGATCTGTTATTTATATTATCTGTTATTTATTCGATTACCACATGTATTACTACTGTGAAGCGCTATGTACATTAATGGCACTATATAAATAAAGACATACAATACAATACAATAATCGAAACAGTTGGCTTAGGGAGGCCGTTCCACGATCAGGTCCGGAAGTTCCTCTGGATCCACGTGCGCCGTCCGGGCCTGGCACGGCCTCTCCTCCACGGGCGATGGCAGCGGAGCCTGGCAAGGACAAGGGCTATCCTTACCAGTCCGCAGGTTGGGCGTGGATCGCCCCTGGCCACTGGACCCGCCGGTCCCGATAACAGCTGGGCTCCGCCTCTCCGGTTTCGGCTCCACCGGGGACACCCAACTCCGCCCACTGTCGCTGCCGGTAAGTGGCCGTTTGGTTCCGTTTCCCCCACCGGGCACTGCCACCGGCCAGACCAGGGTACTCACTGGCTCTTTGGGTCCCTCGTCCGAGGGATCCGCACTTAGCGTACTCGGGGTCACCGAGCACGGCGACCGCCTTCTCTTCTCACGGTCGGTTGACAACCCGACCACGTCACACTCCTCCGGGTCTATATTTTTAGTCCATAGCGCACCGGGGGACTCGCGGGACAACATACACTGGCGACACACTTTATTCGAGCTCGGCTAGTCCCACGAATTCGGGTATACTCGGGTGTATTGAGGTTTGTGACTGTTTTCTGCCCGAGTGCATTGCGTTATTTTCCAGGCAGGGATTGAAGCATTTTATTCCCGCTGGCTGCAATACTGCACAGTATATATATATATACTGCATTACAATTCATGAATTTATGCCATCTGGTAGACACGCGAAGCATTGCAGCCTATTAAATCCTAATCATTATCATTTAACAGATCAGCCGACCGTCAGCCAGGCATGAACCATGGCTGGGAAGGCAAACGCAACGGGGCTTGTCAGAGGTGAAGAGCGGCGCATTCCAGGTATCTGCCAGGTACATACTGGGTATTTGCTCGAATAAAGTGTGTCGCAGCAGTAGCAGTATTCCCCCCAGGATCGTTGTTCTGTATGGGCACGAAGGTGGGCATTGGCCACAGATACCGTGTGCCACACTGGGAACAGCGTGCGGCCGTGCTCATGGCGCCGCCGGGCAGTTGGCACTGTAGGCAGAGGCCTACGACTGTCTCCGCGCCCTCCACGCGTATCACTAGTACCCCGCTGGGTACCGCGTAGGGTTGGGTTGAAACCATCCGGTTGGCATCCGGGGAGCAGGCCATATTTTTGGTAGGAGCTACTCGCAATACTGGTCTGTCCTGAGAGCTGGTTCCGCACGAGTGACCAACAGGGGTTGAATGGTCAGCCACTCCTTGGTTTAGCTCCTCCCTCCTCTGACACAGTTGGAATCCGCCCCCATTAGTAGCAATTATGGGCGGGTCCCACAAGGGAATAGGATGTCCTTTAATTAAGGCCGCGCCTTTCTCAGTCCTAGAGGGCGTGACCACAGTTTATGCGCGTTTTTCCCCAACAGGGTGGGACTCTGCTTTTGCCGCCAACTCCAACCGCTTCCTTGCAGCTGCCTTGCGTGCAAAGTATCCTTCTTTTTTGCACCCAATTTCCACGGCCGGAACTTCTTTTGGTAGTGGTACCGGCAGCGCGCCAGCTCCTGGGCCCACAGGGCATAACTGGAAACCACTCCCCCTGGTAGATATTAGGGGAGGGTCCCACAGGCTAAGTGGTTGACTCAGCACTGTGGCTGAGCGAGTCTCTGTCCGTGAAGGCGCGGCCGTAGCTTTCGCGCCATACCCCCCATGCGGGCGGGGCTCTCCAGTTGGCGTCACTTCGGGCCAATTCTTAGTAATCTGTGCATCCGCAGCATAGTCTGCCATCGGCCCACGCGGTCTCCCAGAGAAGCGGGAGCCGCCATTTTGCAAGTCCTTTCCAACCACAATTTCAATGTCCTCTACACAGTCCTCCAGGGCAGCCCCCCGTTGTCCTAGGCAGGACCAGAACGGTGCGGCCACAGCTTTCGCTCCACTCCAGAGCAGACTTGAAAAAGACAGTTCAGCAACAGCTTGCTCTTCAGTGGGGCGCAAGCCACGTGTGCTTTCCCCATTAACCTCCGGTCGCCATTTTGGACTATCCGCACCGCGCAGATCCTCCATTCTTGCGGTCGCCATTCTCTCGTAACAGTTATCGTACATGGGGGCTCCTCTCTGCGGGGCAGCCACCACACCGGTACAATAAAGATGTCTCTGATGCACCACCACATGTGTACCTAATGTAGGCTGGACTCATGTATGCACTACCTCAGGCTAGGTTCACTCTCTCAGTGTCTGCTGTATCTCCTTCCTCCCAGTCTGTGCTCCCTACAGTAAGAGGTCTGGAATGGGCTAGAGTACTCTGGGGCTTCCATGCAGTACTTGGGGCGTCTACCTGTCTTGGTTAGCCTAGCGTAGACCCTCTCCAGGATTCCTGACCACGTTAACAGGCTATCCCTTCTGGCATCCTACCAACTAGCACTACCTCAAGGTGACTAGGACAGCTATAGCCCGGCTCCAAACCCCCAACTCCTTTCAGGCCCCTAGGTCGTCCCTACGAACTGACAATACCCCGTCAGCCCCCTGACCACCCCTAGGTCCGTCCCAACGCAGCACAAAGTGGCAGCAGACACTCTCCCTGTTTCCAAGTGACCTAGCTAAAGGCTGTCCCGTTGACAGGTCTGATCTCAGCAGCTCGCCTCCAAATGTAACGGTTTTTCTGAACCGGCCTGACCCACCCAATCTCATATTGGCCCCTGTGGTCTAACCAGTCCCCATTACAGTGTGATAGTGTCTGGTGGTGCACCTGTTGGCAAAAGGACTCCTGAGTCTCCCGCATGATGGTGTGTGGGGATTGCCAACTCAGACAGGCAGCTGAGGTAGTGTGCTTGAGTCCTACCTAGATCCAGTGCAGCGCCTCCACCTCATCAGGATCCCAGCGTCCGCTTGAGGATGAGTCTGATGAGGAACTCCTCTGTGGTGCTCCTCTCGGTGCAATAATTCCACACATGCACACGAAAGTGTTGTTAATCAGAACCATTCTTTATTGTACGGTGGGCCAGCTGCCCTCCACAATGGGGTGTATTCAGCCCTCCATTGTTCTCCGTACTTCCCTTGGAAAGGTGTATTCTCCTAATGTAGGGATTCCCTATCCCCGCAGTGATATCTGTTCTGTGCCAGGTCCCTGGTCACAGTCTCCTTCTCTCATTACTCAGCAACCACTTCAGAACTATAACTCAGACTAGAACTAGGACTAGAACTAGGACTAGAACTAACTTTTGACTCAGTGCTGTGCCTTATGTATCCTCTGGGGGCTGACACAACTCTGACATCACCAAACAGGGAGTCAGAGCCTGTGACCACTCCCATCCATACATAGGGCACCTCACCAGGGTGTGAGGGCAAACCTCCATAATTACTGCTGGCATGCCCATAACTTACCAGGCCTTACTGCCAGCAGGAGAGATGACTGCAACCATTTTACAGCATGGTTACATATATATATATATATATATATATATATATATATATATATATATATATGTGTAACGGTTTTTGTGAACCGGCCTGACCCACCCAATCTCACATTGGCCCCTGTAGTCTAACCAGTCCCCATTACAGTGTAGTAGTGTCTGGTGGTGCACCTGTTGGCAACAGGACTCCTGAGTCTCCCGCATGATGGTGTATGGGGAGGACCCGTCCAGACAGGCAGCTGAGGTAGTGTGCTTGAGTCCTACCTAGGTCCAGTGCAGCGCCTCCACCTCATCAGGGTCCCTTCGGTCACTTGGGGATGGTCCTGGCGAGGAACTCCTCTGTGGTGCTCCTCTCTGTACAATCACTCCACACATGTACACGAGAGGGTTTGTAATTAAGAGCATCTTTATTGGACTGTGGGCCATGCTGCCCTCCACAATGGGGTGTATTAGTCCTTCATGGTCACAGCACTTCCCTTTATAAGGTGTAGTTCTCCTTAAATAGGGATTCCCTATCCCAGCCGGGATGTCTTTACTCTGTGCCAGGTCCCTGGACACAGTCTTCTTATTCAGCTACTATAACATAACTCTTACTCCTCTCAGAACTCTGGCAGAACTAACTCTTAGACACAGTGCTGTGCCTTATGTACACTCTGGGGGCTGACACAGCTCTGACATCACTAACCATGGAGTCAGAGCCTGTGACCACTCCCATCCATACATAGGGCACCTCACCAGGGTGTGAGGGCAAACCTCCATAATTACTGCTGGCATGCCCACAACTTTCCAGGCCTTACTGTCAGCAGGAGAGATGACTGTAGCCATTTTACATGACCGCTACATATATATATATATTATACATATATATATATATATATATATATATATATATATATATATATATATAATATATATATATATAAATACACACACACACACACACACACACAGACATGCACACATATACACATACACACCTACATTTTTAGGATTGTAGCAGTGAGAGACGGAGCAGACACAGAGATACAGTGTCACATGAAAACAAACACACAAGATACACACAAAAGGAATATGAAAAGTGACAGATCTAGTATAACAAGTGACAGACATACGCAGGGTTAGTAAGAAAAGAGACAGTCGGATACACACAGAGAAGTGATCATATGGATCACCTGTATCGGTGACAGACTTCAGGAGAAGTTCCAATAAAAGCCAGACACACTCCGGGTAACAACGTTTTATTTAAACACCTGAAATCTTGACCCTCCACCTGCAGTTTGGGAAAGGCAGAGGTTTTGGGATCTGTGTGTGGGGGGTTTGCTGTGTCTGGGGAGACCCCTAAATGTTCCTTTGTGTGACCCCTAAATGTTTTCTTTGTGTTTGGGAAGACCCCTAAATGTTCCCCAGTGTTGCTCACTTCAAAATAACCCAGAAAAGTAGCCTTGAGCCCTCGGTGACAGGGCGCTGTGCCCAGAGGGACTAGGCTCCCCTTACCTGTGAGTGTGGACTGCGTCCCCCCTGGCCTCTCCCCCCCTCTGGCAGCATGGCTGACGTGGCAGGGGGAAGGGTCAGGGAGGTTAGAAATAGACAGAGGCAGGGGCACGGGGTCAGTCTGCACCCGGGCATGAGATTCCCGCCCACTCTGCCCTTTAATGTGAATACTGTTACATATGTTGGTTGTACGTGTTTAAAATAAAAAAAGGAATAAATAAATAACTAGAATTTATACTGAGTTTGTGTTAGTAACTCCCTTAACTTCTCCAACAGCTGTTGAGTTCCCCTTTGGACTTAACGTGTTAGAAACACGTGTCACTATTTCTCTGCATTAATTTGCAGGTCATTGGAAGAGTTGCACAGTGACAGCAATTTGTACACTCACCATCTTCACCCGAGGTGGCTCCTCCTTCTCAGCCATTGTTTGCTCCTCCTGGCTGAATTGCGGCTGCGGTCTTATCCCCTCTCTGCCTCCGATCTGTATGAAGGACAATGCTTTTAGAGATATTCTGGACCCTTCCAACTCCCCAATCGGACCCTTCCTCTCCCTGACCTTGCAGCGCACAGTATTACCTGCTATGATGCCTCTCAGCATACCATGGTAACTCATTCTGAACATACATGTGTCCCTTCTACATGTTACTCAGCTTCTATGACCAGGGCCACAGACAGGTTTCCTGAGGCCCAGGACTAGAGCTTCCACCGGGCCGCTCTACCCACGTGTCTGCGACCTTGCGAGAACCCCCTCCCCCCGTTTTCTCTTACACTGCCCCCTTCTCACACACCACCTCGCTCTCAACCCCCTCTTACACTCCCACTGTCACTCTTTCCTTTTCATACCCCCAGGCCCAGTACCCCATTACACCCACCTCCCCAGACCCAGTACCCTGTCTTATCCCCAAGCCCAGTTCCCCCTTATACCCTTATCCCAAAGCCCAGTACCCCTTATACCACCTGCCCCAGAACCCATGATACCCCCCTCCCCAGGCCCAGTACCCCGTTATACCCCCCTGCCAAGACTCAGTACCCTGTAATACCCCCAGATCCAGTACCCAGTTATACCCACCTCCCCATATCCAGTACCTGTTAAACCCCATACACTGGCCCAGTACCCCGTGATACACCCCTCTCTTGGTTCAGTACCCCGTTATACCCAGTCCCAGTATCCAGTTATACCTCCTCTTTGTCAGCCTCCTCACACTTCTCATCTTCTTCATCCTCGCACACTATTGAGCTGGAACTGGAGCTCTCAGGGTACCAAGCTGACAGGCCAAACGGCTTAACCTCCGTGCGCTCCCCGATCTGCAGGAGACATAACGTGTGTGTAACCAGGACAGTGATACTCTGTATCGCAAGAGCTCCTGTGACACTTATACCCCACTCCTCAGGCCAAGTACCCCGTTATACCCCAGTTCCAGTACCCTTTTATTCCCCCTCCCCAGGCCCAGTACCCCATTATAAATGAGGCCCAGTACCCCGTTATACCCCCCTTGCCCAGGCCCAGTAACCCATTATACCCCTTTTCCCAGGCCCAGTACCCCGTAATCCCCCCTCCCCAGGTCCAGTACCCCGTTATACCCCCTCCCCAGGCCAAGTAACCTGTTATACCCCTTTTCCCAGGCCCAGTACCCCGTAATCACCCCTCCCCAGGTCCAGTACCCCGTTATACCCCCTCCCCAGGCCAAGTACCCTGTTATACCGTAACGTACTATTCTATAAATAGTGTCCTGTACAACAGCTAAAAGTACTATATGTGCGGCTGATTCACAGCTCAGTGATTCCCATTTACCTGTAAAGTGCTACTTCCACGTTTCTGTTGAGGGGTATTCTCCGCCCATGCCTGTGATACAGAGGATAGTAATGTGAGCACATGTATTCCTCACTCATAAGCATGTCCTGGTGCTGTATGGGAGGTTTGACGGTTAAACCAATTGTCCACACCACTCAAACAGTAACAATCTTTGCAACGCAACGTTGCTTCGTAATGTTAGCAACGTTTCGGAGTAATAGACCCCTTCAAGGCCCGTTTCAAGGCCCGTTTCCATGTCACACTAATGGACAGTGGTACTTCCCTTTAATTAATCCTATCTAAGGAACCTGAATGGTCCGTTTGACTCTCCCTTGCAGTCCCATATAGGGGCCTATGCTAGTAGCCTTAATAAAGCAACTCGCTGGTTCTATTACGCCGGATCAGAACCGCGTACATTTGAGGTCCGGGACCCCCTGCTTCCTGAGATACAGGCCCCGTTATAGGGTGCATTTAAACATTTAAGACATTTAAATGTCTCGTGTCACATGACCATGGGATTTAAATGCATAGGAGATACCGGCACCCCATAACGGGGCCTGTATCTCAGGCAGCAGGGGTTCCCGGACCAGCAGTGATTCCCATTTACCTGTAAAGTGCTACTTCCACGTTTCTGTTGAGGGGTATTCTCCGCCCATGCCTGTGATACAGAGGATAGTAATGTGAGCACATGTATTCCTCACTCATAAGCATGTCCTGGTGCTGTATGGGAGGTTTGACGGTTAAACCAATTGTCCACACCACTCAAACAGTAACAATCTTTGCAACGCAACGTTGCTTCGTAATGTTAGCAACGTTTCGGAGTAATAGACCCCTTCAAGGCCCGTTTCAAGGCCCGTTTCCATGTCACACTAATGGACAGTGGTACTTCCCTTTAATTAATCCTATCTAAGGAACCTGAATGGTCCGTTTGACTCTCCCTTGCAGTCCCATATAGGGGCCTATGCTAGTAGCCTTAATAAAGCAACTCGCTGGTTCTATTACGCCGGATCAGAACCGCGTACATTTGAGGTCCGGGACCCCCTGCTTCCTGAGATACAGGCCCCGTTATAGGGTGCATTTAAACATTTAAGACATTTAAATGTCTCGTGTCACATGACCATGGGATTTAAATGCATAGGAGATACCGGCACCCCATAACGGGGCCTGTATCTCAGGCAGCAGGGGTTCCCGGACCTCAAGTCAACGCAGTTCTGCTCCGGAGACCTCCTGCTCACGTGCACTAGTATTACATTTTTTATTAAAACAGCTTCATTTCCTTAGTGGCTAGCCGCTAATGCAATGAAGGAATTCAACCTCAATAGCCGGTTTATTGAGGGCAGAGGGGGGGGGGATGAAGCGGGTAGTAGCCCCAGGGAGGGTAATTAAGCCTGCCTGGAAGGTTGCGGGAGGAGTTAACTTGCGGAACCGCTATGGTAATGAAGGGGTTAACCAGTGCTGCTAGCACCTGCTAGGCCTAAACATCCATCCTTGGGGGAACTACCCCCTTCACCCAATCCCTCTACCCACAATAAAGAAAAACACACAACAACTCTACTACCCACCTCCTCTACCCCCAACAACCCCCCCCCCCCCACCCTCAACACATACAGCACAGTAATGGGCAAAATTACTATTATCGAGATATGGATAATAGTGCATTTGCCCATTCTGTGTGTAAGTGTGAGAGTGTGTGTGTGTGTATTCGTGTGTGTATGTGTAAGTGGGCGAGTGTGGGTGCATGCGCGCAAGGAGGAGAGTGAGGGGGAGAAGGAGCATGAGGGAGAGAGTGTGAGTGTGAGAAGGAACATAAGGGGGAGAGAGTGAGTGTGAGAAGGAGCATAAGGCGGAGAGGGTGAAGGGGAGAAGGAGCGTAAGGGGGAGAGTTTGAAGGATAGAGTGTGAGGGGGAGAAGGAGCGTAAGGGGGAGAGTTTGAGGGAGAGAGTGTGAGGGGGAGAAGGAGCGTAAGGGGGATAGTGGTGCGTAAGGCAGAGTGTGAGGGGGAGAAGGAGTGTAAGGGGGAGAAGGAGTGTAAGGGGGAGAGTGAGGGGGAGATGGAGCGAAAGGGGGAGAGTCTGAGGGGGAGAAGTAGCGTGGGGGGGAGAGTGTGAGGGGAGAAGGAGCGTAGGGGGGAGAGAGTGTGAGGGGAGAAGGAGCGAAGGGGGAGAGTGTGAGGGGCAGAGCGTGATGGGGAGAAGGAGCGTGTGGGGGAGAAGGAGCGAAAGTGGGAGAGTGTGAGGGGGATAAGGATTGTAATGGGGAGAGTGTGAGGGGGAGAAGGAGCGTGAAGGGGAGAAGGAGCGTAAGGGGGAGAAGGAGCGTAAGGGGGAGAAGGAGCATAAGGGGGAGAAGGAGAGTAAGGGGGTGAAGGAGAGTAAGGGGGTGAAGGAGAGTAAGGGGAGAAGGAGCGTAAGGGGGTGAAGGAGCGTAAGGGGGAGAGTGTGAGAGGGAGAAGGAGCGTAAGGGGGAGTAGGAACGTAAGGGGGTGAAGGAGAGTAAGGGGGTGAAGGAGAGTAAGGGGGAGAGTGTGAGGGGGAGAAGGGGCGTAAGGGAGAGAGTGTGAGGGGGAGAAGGGGCGTAAGGGAGAGAGTGTGAGGGGGAGAAGGGGCGTGAGGGGGAAATGGAGCGTAAGGGGGAGAGTGTGAGGGGGACATGGAGCGTAATGGGGAGAAGGACAGTAAGGAGGAGAGTGAGGGGGACAAGGAGTGTACAGGGGAGAGTCTGAGGGGGGAGAAGGAGCGAAAGGGGGAGAGTGTGAAGGGGGAGAATGTGATAAGGAGGAGGGCGTGAGGGGGTGCAGGAGCGTAAGGAGGAGAGCGTGAGGGGGAGAAGGAGCGTAAGGGGGAGAGTGTGAGGGGGTAAAGGAGCGTAAGGGGGAGAGTGTGAAGGGGGAGAATGTGATAAGGAGGAGGTCGTGAGGGGGTGCAGGAGCGTAAGGAGGAGAGCGTGAGGGGGAGAAGGAGCGTAAGGGGGAGAGCATGAGGGGGTAAAGGAGCGTAAGGGGGAGAGCGTGAGGGAAGAAGGAGTGTAAGAGCTAGAGAAGGATCGTAAGGGGGTGAAGGAGCGTAAGGGGGAGAGTGTGAGGGGGAGAAGGAGCATAAGGAGGAGAGTGTGAGGGGGAGAAGGAGCATAAGGTGGAGAGTGTGAGGGGGAGAAGGAGAGTGAGGGGGAGAGTGTGAAGGAGAAAAGGAGTTTAAGGGGGAGAGTGTGAGTGGGAGAGGGAGCGTAAAAGGGGCAGTGAGGGATGAGGGAGACAGGGTGACAGACAGGGGGCGAGGGTTGGGGTTCTCCAGAATTTAAAAATCATATTCTGGGGTTTCCTAACCATAAAAAGTTCACAGAGCATTCCGCATCCTTGTACAATATGCGTGTAAGGGGGTCACCCCCGGTTCCCCTGATCTTCCTTTGCCCCCTGCCTTACCCCTGTGGCAGTGGGGGAAGGGGACGGCGACTTCTCTCGGCGGGCACCGCCATCTTGGTTGTGGCGCGAGGTTTGCGCAATGCGCAGAGGTTGGCCAGGGTAGCGGTGGCCATCGCCAGTGTGCCGGAGCTCTGGGAGGTTGCACAGGCGCAGTTAAGCGTAGCGGCGGCCATTACAGCGTCGCACATGCGCAGTAAAGATCGTGCACGCGGTCCCCATAGGAAAGAGCTGTGCCAAGGACTACAATTCCCAGCAGCCTCTGGGGACTGCACTTTCACCCTGGTCACAGGCAGCATTGAAGCCAATAGAGCTGGCAGATTCTCATGCTGCAAAGTTGCAACAATGTTGTGTGCAGACAGGGTTTTTGGCAGTTGGAGCACACTAGTCAGTCAGAGACCGGAGCAGCCCAGGGAAGGAGGTAGGGTACAGGAGTCAGGGACTCCCTATACTAGGCCTGTATCCTCAGGGCCCGAGATAGCTCAGCTCCCCAGTAAGGTGAGTGTTGCCAGGGACAGCCCTCAGGTTAGGGACCCTGTCACTTACATTAGTGGGAGCTGGGAAAGAAAGGTTACAGAGAGTTGGAGTCAGGGAGCTGTGAGGGAAGGAAGGGTGCGGGGAGCGAGTGCAGCTCCTGCCCCATATAGGTGCCTACACCCCAGGTAGGCCCCAACTCCCCACTAGCTTAGTGGGTAAGTGCTTAGGGAGGCCCAAGATAGGGACGCGGCCCTTAGTGTAGAGTGCTGCCTTGTCAGAGTCACGGCTGTTAGTGCTGTGAGGTCTGACAGGCAGGCACCTTGTTGCGCAGCACGTTGGCTGCAGCATCCAGTGAGCTACAGCTTGCTGCTGTAGGCACTGGGACTCGTTAGGTCTTAGTAAGTACAGTCAGGGCTGGGAAGAGTTAGGGGAGTGGGGCAGGTTATTAACCCCGGTAGGCCTCTAGGAGTTTTCCCCAAAGCCACTTTAGGTTGCGGTACCACAGGGACAGGCCCTAGGTTAGGGTTCCTGTCACGTTAGTACCAAGTGTTAGTTAGGGACTCAGCGGACGCTGCGGTTCCTGTAAAGCGGTTCGGACCCACGTTGGGGTCCGCAGAGACTTTTCCAGAGGGAGACCGCCCTGGCGGTCTGCGTACAAAGGAGTTCGGTTGGAGGATCAGACGGATTCATCACACGTCTGACCCTTTGCGAAGCCAGTTGCTGATCCGAGTACCGGAGTGCTCGGCAGGTACCATACAGTCATAAGTGCACCAACGGGCCCCTTAGTGTAACTGTGACTGCGCAGTCACCCACGTTCTCTCCAAGAGTGCGGGACATTGGGTGGGATTCTCGGGACACTGGGTGGGATCACCTGGTGTTGGGGAAGCGTCCTGCGCTACGCCGTAGGTGTCTCCTCTAGAGAGGGACACAGGTTATATAAAGGTATTGCGTGATATGTTATATTGCTTGTTAGTAAAGTCACTCGTTAATATATATATTCCCGTGTATGTGATTATTGTATTGTCCTGCGAGGAACCACTCCCCCTCTGGTGGGAGCCATCGCAGGTGGAGGCGCTGAATTGAGTAAGTGGTTACCCCTAGTATAATTGCCCCAGGTTCCCCGTGGCGGAAGCTCAGCCCTCCTGCGAGCCAACAGGTAATGCACCACACCTATGGTAACACCGTATGTTCCTTGCACCCACATCAGATCTGCGATTGGGGGGGGGAATACCCGTTACATGCGTAATGTTGGGTATTGTGTGCTATTTTTCAAATATACTTTTGAAACATGTATATATTACGTTGCCATCCATCAGGGCAACGAAACAGCAAAGAGAGGCAGCACTCAGAGGTAAGTGTACAAAGAATTGTATTGTAGCAGACACAAAAATCTGACTTTCGATTCTCTCTCTCTCTCTCTTTCTCTATATAGTATACACTGTGTTTGTGATATATATATATATATATATATATATATATATATATATACACACACAGATAAATAGATACACACGCACGCATAAATATGCGCACGAACACAGATGCACAGATAAGCGCACACACAAATACACAGACACACACACAGACACACACACAAAAGGAATATGAAAAGTGACAGATCTAGTATAACAAGTGACTGACATACGCAGGGTTAATAAGAAACGAGACAGTCGGATACACACAGAGAAGTGATCATATGGATAACCTGTATCGGTGACAGACTTCAGGAGAAATTATATGACCCAAATTATTGAGGAACCAACCAGGAGAGGGGCAATACTGGATTTGTTCATATCAAACAATGTAGAGGTAATAACAAATATTCAAGTCCTGGGACATTTGGGTAACAGTGATCATAACATGGTCTCATTTGAAATAAATTATCAAAAACAGATTACAGGCATACCCCGGTTTAAGGACACTCGCGAGTAAGTACATACAGTATCGCCCAATAGGCAAACTGCATCTCACGCATGTGCCTGTTGTCACGTCCTGAACAGCTCCCTACCTGTACCGAAGCTGTGCACAAGCGGGGAGACTATAGAGCCTGTTACAAATGCGTAATTTACATCAGTTATGCACGTATATGACGATTGCAGTACAGTACATGCATCGATAAGTGGGAAAAAGGTAGTGCTTCACTTTAAGTACATTTTCACTTTACATACATGCTTCGGTCCCATTGCGTACGCTAATGCGGGGTATGCCTGTACTTGGGTTTAACAAAGACCTTAAACTTTGGAAAGGCAGATTTTAATAAACTGAGGTCTAATCTAGTAGTAATACAATGGGATGATGTTTTTGCAGGAAAAATGTAGAAGATAAATGGGCAGTTTTAAAACATTGTTAGAAAAGCACACTTATCAGTGTACTGCACCGACACACTTTATTCGAGCAAATACCCAGTATGTACCTGGCAGATACCTGGAATGCGCCGCTCCTCACCTCTGACAAGCCCCGTTGTGTTTGCCTTCCCAGCCTGGGTTCATGCCTGGCTGACGGGCGGCTGATCTGTTAAATGATAATGATTAGGATTTAATAGGCTGCAATACTTCGTGTGTCTACCAGATGGCATAAATGCATGAATTGTAATGCAGTATATATATATATATACTGTGCAGTATTGCAGCCAGCGGGAATAAAATGCTTCAATCCCTGCCTGAAAAATACCTCAATGCACTCGGGCAGAAAACAGTCACAAACCTCAATACACCCGGGTATACCCGAATTCGTGGGACTAGCCGAGCTCGAATAAAGTGTGTCGCCAGTGTATACCCTTGGGTAATAAGTATAAAAGAAATAACTCAAAACCAATGTGGCTAAATAAACAGGTAGGGGAGGAAATGGACAAGAAGAGGAAGGCGTTTAGATTCTTTAAGTCAGAAGGGACGAAGACATCGTATCAGGATTATAAGGAATGTAACAAAAATTGCAAAAGGGCAATCAAATTAGCAAAAATGGATAATGAAAAAAGGATTGCAATAGAAAGTAAGGTCAACCCTAAAAAGTTCTTTCAGTACCTTAATAACAAAAAAATGAGAAAAGAAAATATAGGACCCTTTCCGTGTGAGATGGGTAGGCAGATTATTGGAGATAAGGAAAAAGCTGAGGAATTAAACAAATTCTTTGCCTCTGTGTTTACCAGGGAAGAATCAAATTCAATAGTAGTGCCGCAGGAGGAAGCCACAACCTCCACATTAATGAGCAATTGTTAACTGAGGAAGAAGTTCATATGCGACTTGAAAAAATGAAAGTAAATAAGGCACCTGGCCCCGATGGCATACAGCCAAGAGTTCTCAAGGAGTTAAGCTCAGTAATAGCCAAACCATTATATTTAATATTCAAGGACTCCATTTCCACAGGCTTAGTACCACAAGATTGGCGTAAAGCAGATGTGGTGCCTATATTTAAAAAGGGAGCTAGATCACAACCGGGAAATTACAGACCTGTAAGCCTGACTTCAATAGTAGGGAAACTACTTGAAGGTTTAATACGGGATAATATTCAGAAATACCTAATGGAAAACAAAATTATTAGTAATAGTCAGCATGGATTTATGAAGGATAGATCTTGCCAAACTAACCTTATTTGTTTCTTTGAGGAGGTAAGTAGGAATTTAGACCAGGGTAATGCAGTTGATGTGGTCTATTTAGATTTTGCAAAGGCTTTTGATACGGTTTCACACAAGAGGTTGGTGTACAAAATAAAGAAAATTGGACTCAGTAATAATATATGCACCTGGATTAAAAACTGGTTAAAGGACAGACAACAGAGGGTTGTCATAAATGGAACTTTTTCAGGTTGGGCTAAAGTCGTGAGTGGAGTACCTCAGGGATCGGTTTCATCACTCACAGGTTTTTTACCTCCCACAACGGACACTGACTAAGCTCTATTCCAATTGCCTGATTTTGGGGCTTTCTTGTAAGTTCCCATTGCATCTGTGTGTTCCATGATGTTTGCTCACTAAATCCATTTGTTGTCCTTTCAATCCGTGCAGCAATTCTTTATTGTCCTCTCTCCATGTCCCCATTATAGTTATAGGGTTATCATAATTTCATCACACAGTGTTGCACTATCATCTGTGTGATGCTTTGTCCCTTTATGTTCACCCGGTGTACTGCGCTCCCTGACTTCTCGACACTGCAACTAGTAAAGGATCAACAAGGAAGATCCATTGAAGGTTGAGCTACAATTGAACACTGGTTGTGTATTTTATTTTCTCCTTTTTTCTTTTTATTGTTGCCTCACCCTTATTGTTGGTTCACCATTGTATGTCATTTTTCCCTACCTGGAACCCCCTCAGGAGCGCCTGGTGATTTCCGTGTTCTTTTATCAAACGGGCAATGGATGGAAGGGAAGTAAACATAATTATGCCCCTTTACAAAGCACTAGTAAGACCACACCTTGAATATGGAGTACAATTTTGGGCACCAAATCCTAAGAAAAGACATTATGGAACTAGAGAGAGTTCAGAGAAGAGCCACCAAATTAATAAAGGGGGTGGACAATCTAACTTATGAGGAGAGGCTAGCTACAGATGCAGCAACGAGTATTAGAACTCTGCCTGGGTATTTTCTGGGGCAGTCTCACAGTAAATGCCTCAACATTGCCTCAATATTTCTGTGAGATTCTTAATGGCCCATAGGATTAACACCGCAGGGGGTCCCTGCAAACTGAATGGGACAGCAGGGACCCCTGCTGTGTCAATCCGATGGGCCATTAAGAATCTCACAGAAATGTTGAGTCAATTACTGTGAGACTGCCCCAGAATCTCCAAGGAATTTCTCCGGTAAGCGTTCTAATACTGGTGGCTGCATCAGTAAATTAGTTTTAGTTACATTAGAAAAGAGGCGTCTAAGAGGCGATATGATAACTATATACAGTACAAATATATTCGGGGACAATACATGGAGCTTTCAAAAGACCTATTCATCCCACGGGCAGTACTAAGGACTCGGGGCCATCCCTTAAGGTTGGAGGAAAGGAAATTTCACCAGCAACAAAGGAAAGGGTTCTTTACAGTAAGGGCAGTTAAAATGTGGAATTCATTACCCATGGAGACTGTGATGGCAGATACAATAGATTTGTTCAAAAAAAGGTTGGATATCTTTTTAGATGGGAAAGGTATACAGGGATATACCAAATAAGTATACAGTACATGGGAAAGATGTTGATCCAGGGATTAATCCGATAGTCAATTCTTGGAGTCAGGAAGGAATTCATTGTTCCCCTTAATGGGTTTTTTTGTTTGCCTTGCTCTGGATCAATAAGTAAGTATAGATATAGGATAAAGTATCTGTTGTCTAAATTTAGCATAGGTTGAACTTTATGGACCTACGTCTTTTTTCAACCTCATCAACGATGTAACTATGTAAGTTACAATAAAAGCCAGACACACTCCGGGTATCAACGTTTTATTTAAACACCTGAAATCTTGACCCTCCGCCTGCAGTTTGGGAAAGGCAGAGGTTTTGGGATCTGTGTGTGTGGGGTTTACTGTGTCTGGGGAGACCCCTAAATGTTCTGTGTGACCCCTAAATGTTCTCTCTGTGTCTGGGAAGACCCCTAAATGTTCTCTCTGTGTTTGGGAAGACCCCTAAATGTTCCCCAGTGTCGCTCGCTTCAAAATAACCCAGAAAAGTAGCCTTGAGCCCTCGGTGACAGGGCGCTATGCCCAGAGGGACTAGGCTCCCCTTACCTGTGAGTGTGGACTGCGTCCCCCCTGGCCACTCCCCCCCTCTGGCAGCAGGGCTGACGTGGCAGGGGGAAGGGTCAGGGAGGTTAGAAATAGACAGAGGCAGGGGCACGGGGTCAGTCTGCACCCGGGCATGAGATTCCGCCCACTCTGCCCTTTAATGTGAATACTGTTACATATGTTGGTTGTACGTGTTTAAAATAAAAAAAGGAATAAATAACTAGAATTTATACTGAGTTTGTGTTAGTAACTCCCTTAACTTCTCCAACAGCTGTTGAGTTCCCCTTTGGCGCTTAACGTGTTAGAAACACGTGTCACTATTTCTCTGCATTAATTTGCAGGTCATTGGAAGAGTTGCACAGTGACAGCAATTTGTACACTCACCATCTTCGCCCGAGCCGGCTCCTCCTTTTCAGCCATTGTTTGCTCCTCCTTGCTGAATTGCGGCTGCGGTCTTATCCCCTCTCTGCCTCCGATCTGTATGAAGGACAATGCTTTTAGAGATATTCTGGGCCCTTCCAACTCCCCAATCTGACCCTTCCTCTCCCTGACCTTGCAGCGCACAGTATTACCTGCTATGATGCCTCTCAGCATACCATGGTAACTCATTCTGAACATACATGTGTCCTTTCTACATGTTACTCAGCTTCTATGACCAGGGCCACAGGCAGGTTTCCTGGGGCCCAGGACTAGGGCTTCCACCGGGGCCCCCCACCCACGTGTCTGCGACCTTGCGAGAACCCCCTCCCCCCCGTTTTCTCTTACACTGCCCCCTTCTCACACACCACCTCGCTCTCACCCCCCTCATACACTCCCACTGTCACTCTTTCCTTTTCATACCCCCAGGCCCAGTACCCCATTACACCCACCTCCCCAGACCCAGTACCCTGTCATACCCCCAAGCCCAGTTCCCCATTATACCCCTATCCCAAAGCCCAGTACCCCCTTATACCACCTGCCCCAGAACCCATGATACCCCCCTCCCCAGGCCCAGTACCCCGTTATACCCCCCTGCCAAAACTCAGTACCCTGTAATACCCCCAGATCCAGTACCCAGTTATACCCACCTCCCCAGATCCAGTACCAGTTATGCCCCATACACTGGCCCAGTACCCCGTGATACACCCCTCTCTTGGTTCAGTACCCCGTTATACCCAGTCCCAGTACCCAGTTATACCTCCTCTTTGTCAGCCTCCTCACACTTCTCATCTTCTTCATCCTCCCACGCTGTTGAGCTGGAACTGGAGCTCAAAGGGTACCAAGCTGACAGGCTAAACGGCTCCCGCTCCGTGTGCTCCCCGACCTGCAGGAGACATAACGTGTGTGTAACCAGGACAGTGATACTCTTTATCGCAAGTGCTCCTGTGACACTTATACCCACTCCTCATGCCAAGTACCCCGTTATACCACAGGTCTAGTACCCCATTATAAATGAGGCCCAGTACCCCGTTATACCCCCCTTCCATTGCCCAGTAACCGTTATACCCCTTTTCCCAGGCCCAGTACCCTGTAATAACCCCTCCCCAGGTCCAGTACCCCGTTATACCCCCTCCCCAGGCCAAGTACCCAGTCACATATAGAGGCCTATGCTAGTAGCCTTCATAAAGCAACTCGCTTGTTCTATTACGCCGGAGCAGAACCACGTTCATTTGAGGTCCGGGACCCCCTGCTTCCTGATATACAGGCCCCGTTATAGGGGGCATGTATCACCTATGCATTTAAATGTCTCGTGTCACATGACCATGGGATTTAAATGCATAGGAGATACCGGCACCCCATAACGGGGCCTATATCTCAGGCAGCAGGGGTTCCCGGACCTCAAGTCAACGCAGTTCTGCTCCGGAGACCTCCTGCTCACGTGCACTAGTATTACATTTTTTATTAAAACAGCTTCATTTCCTTAGTGGCTAGCCGCTAATGCAATGAAGGAATTCAACCTCAATAGCCGGTTTATTGAGGGCAGAGGGGGGGGGGATGAAGCGGGTAGTAGCCCCAGGGAGGGTAATTAAGCCTGCCTGGAAGGTTGCGGGAGGAGTTAACTTGCGGAACCGCTATGGTAATGAAGGGGTTAACCAGTGCTGCTAGCACCTGCTAGGCCTAAACATCCATCCTTGGGGGAACTACCCCCTTCACCCAATCCCTCTACCCACAATAAAGAAAAACACACAACAACTCTACTACCCACCTCCTCTACCCCCAACAACCCCCCCCCCCCACCCTCAACACATACAGCACAGTAATGGGCAAAATTACTATTATCGAGATATGGATAATAGTGCATTTGCCCATTCTGTGTGTAAGTGTGAGAGTGTGTGTGTGTGTATTCGTGTGTGTATGTGTAAGTGGGCGAGTGTGGGTGCATGCGCGCAAGGAGGAGAGTGAGGGGGAGAAGGAGCATGAGGGAGAGAGTGTGAGTGTGAGAAGGAACATAAGGGGGAGAGAGTGAGTGTGAGAAGGAGCATAAGGCGGAGAGGGTGAAGGGGAGAAGGAGCGTAAGGGGGAGAGTTTGAAGGATAGAGTGTGAGGGGGAGAAGGAGCGTAAGGGGGAGAGTTTGAGGGAGAGAGTGTGAGGGGGAGAAGGAGCGTAAGGGGGATAGTGGTGCGTAAGGCAGAGTGTGAGGGGGAGAAGGAGTGTAAGGGGGAGAAGGAGTGTAAGGGGGAGAGTGAGGGGGAGATGGAGCGAAAGGGGGAGAGTCTGAGGGGGAGAAGTAGCGTGGGGGGGAGAGTGTGAGGGGAGAAGGAGCGTAGGGGGGAGAGAGTGTGAGGGGAGAAGGAGCGAAGGGGGAGAGTGTGAGGGGCAGAGCGTGATGGGGAGAAGGAGCGTGTGGGGGAGAAGGAGCGAAAGTGGGAGAGTGTGAGGGGGATAAGGATTGTAATGGGGAGAGTGTGAGGGGGAGAAGGAGCGTGAAGGGGAGAAGGAGCGTAAGGGGGAGAAGGAGCGTAAGGGGGAGAAGGAGCATAAGGGGGAGAAGGAGAGTAAGGGGGTGAAGGAGAGTAAGGGGGTGAAGGAGAGTAAGGGGAGAAGGAGCGTAAGGGGGTGAAGGAGCGTAAGGGGGAGAGTGTGAGAGGGAGAAGGAGCGTAAGGGGGAGTAGGAACGTAAGGGGGTGAAGGAGAGTAAGGGGGTGAAGGAGAGTAAGGGGGAGAGTGTGAGGGGGAGAAGGGGCGTAAGGGAGAGAGTGTGAGGGGGAGAAGGGGCGTAAGGGAGAGAGTGTGAGGGGGAGAAGGGGCGTGAGGGGGAAATGGAGCGTAAGGGGGAGAGTGTGAGGGGGACATGGAGCGTAATGGGGAGAAGGACAGTAAGGAGGAGAGTGAGGGGGACAAGGAGTGTACAGGGGAGAGTCTGAGGGGGGAGAAGGAGCGAAAGGGGGAGAGTGTGAAGGGGGAGAATGTGATAAGGAGGAGGGCGTGAGGGGGTGCAGGAGCGTAAGGAGGAGAGCGTGAGGGGGAGAAGGAGCGTAAGGGGGAGAGTGTGAGGGGGTAAAGGAGCGTAAGGGGGAGAGTGTGAAGGGGGAGAATGTGATAAGGAGGAGGTCGTGAGGGGGTGCAGGAGCGTAAGGAGGAGAGCGTGAGGGGGAGAAGGAGCGTAAGGGGGAGAGCATGAGGGGGTAAAGGAGCGTAAGGGGGAGAGCGTGAGGGAAGAAGGAGTGTAAGAGCTAGAGAAGGATCGTAAGGGGGTGAAGGAGCGTAAGGGGGAGAGTGTGAGGGGGAGAAGGAGCATAAGGAGGAGAGTGTGAGGGGGAGAAGGAGCATAAGGTGGAGAGTGTGAGGGGGAGAAGGAGAGTGAGGGGGAGAGTGTGAAGGAGAAAAGGAGTTTAAGGGGGAGAGTGTGAGTGGGAGAGGGAGCGTAAAAGGGGCAGTGAGGGATGAGGGAGACAGGGTGACAGACAGGGGGCGAGGGTTGGGGTTCTCCAGAATTTAAAAATCATATTCTGGGGTTTCCTAACCATAAAAAGTTCACAGAGCATTCCGCATCCTTGTACAATATGCGTGTAAGGGGGTCACCCCCGGTTCCCCTGATCTTCCTTTGCCCCCTGCCTTACCCCTGTGGCAGTGGGGGAAGGGGACGGCGACTTCTCTCGGCGGGCACCGCCATCTTGGTTGTGGCGCGAGGTTTGCGCAATGCGCAGAGGTTGGCCAGGGTAGCGGTGGCCATCGCCAGTGTGCCGGAGCTCTGGGAGGTTGCACAGGCGCAGTTAAGCGTAGCGGCGGCCATTACAGCGTCGCACATGCGCAGTAAAGATCGTGCACGCGGTCCCCATAGGAAAGAGCTGTGCCAAGGACTACAATTCCCAGCAGCCTCTGGGGACTGCACTTTCACCCTGGTCACAGGCAGCATTGAAGCCAATAGAGCTGGCAGATTCTCATGCTGCAAAGTTGCAACAATGTTGTGTGCAGACAGGGTTTTTGGCAGTTGGAGCACACTAGTCAGTCAGAGACCGGAGCAGCCCAGGGAAGGAGGTAGGGTACAGGAGTCAGGGACTCCCTATACTAGGCCTGTATCCTCAGGGCCCGAGATAGCTCAGCTCCCCAGTAAGGTGAGTGTTGCCAGGGACAGCCCTCAGGTTAGGGACCCTGTCACTTACATTAGTGGGAGCTGGGAAAGAAAGGTTACAGAGAGTTGGAGTCAGGGAGCTGTGAGGGAAGGAAGGGTGCGGGGAGCGAGTGCAGCTCCTGCCCCATATAGGTACCTACACCCCAGGTAGGCCCCAACTCCCCACTAGCTTAGTGGGTAAGTGCTTAGGGAGGCCCAAGATAGGGACGCGGCCCTTAGTGTAGAGTGCTGCCTTGTCAGAGTCACGGCTGTTAGTGCTGTGAGGTCTGACAGGCAGGCACCTTGTTGCGCAGCACGTTGGCTGCAGCATCCAGTGAGCTACAGCTTGCTGCTGTAGGCACTGGGACTCGTTAGGTATTAGTAAGTACAGTCAGGGCTGGGAAGAGTTAGGGGAGTGGGGCAGGTTATTAACCCCGGTAGGCCTCTAGGAGTTTTCCCCAAAGCCACTTTAGGTTGCGGTACCACAGGGACAGGCCCTAGGTTAGGGTTCCTGTCACGTTAGTACCAAGTGTTAGTTAGGGACTCAGCGGACGCTGCGGTTCCTGTAAAGCGGTTCGGACCCACGTTGGGGTCCGCAGAGACTTTTCCAGAGGGAGACCGCCCTGGCGGTCTGCGTACAAAGGAGTTCGGTTGGAGGATCAGACGGATTCATCACACGTCTGACCCTTTGCGAAGCCAGTTGCTGATCCGAGTACCGGAGTGCTCGGCAGGTACCATACAGTCATAAGTGCACCAACGGGCCCCTTAGTGTAACTGTGACTGCGCAGTCACCCACGTTCTCTCCAAGAGTGCGGGACATTGGGTGGGATTCTCGGGACACTGGGTGGGATCACCTGGTGTTGGGGAAGCGTCCTGCGCTACGCCGTAGGTGTCTCCTCTAGAGAGGGACACAGGTTATATAAAGGTATTGCGTGATATGTTATATTGCTTGTTAGTAAAGTCACTCGTTAATATATATATTCCCGTGTATGTGATTATTGTATTGTCCTGCGAGGAACCACTCCCCCTCTGGTGGGAGCCATCGCAGGTGGAGGCGCTGAATTGAGTAAGTGGTTACCCCTAGTATAATTGCCCCAGGTTCCCCGTGGCGGAAGCTCAGCCCTCCTGCGAGCCAACAGGTAATGCACCACACCTATGGTAACACCGTATGTTCCTTGCACCCACATCAGATCTGCGATTGGGGGGGGGAATACCCGTTACATGCGTAATGTTGGGTATTGTGTGCTATTTTTCAAATATACTTTTGAAACATGTATATATTACGTTGCCATCCATCAGGGCAACGAAACAGCAAAGAGAGGCAGCACTCAGAGGTAAGTGTACAAAGAATTGTATTGTAGCAGACACAAAAATCTGACTTTCGATTCTCTCTCTCTCTCTCTTTCTCTATATAGTATACACTGTGTTTGTGATATATATATATATATATATATATATATATATATATATATACACACACAGATAAATAGATACACACGCACGCATAAATATGCGCACGAACACAGATGCACAGATAAGCGCACACACAAATACACAGACACACACACAGACACACACACAAAAGGAATATGAAAAGTGACAGATCTAGTATAACAAGTGACTGACATACGCAGGGTTAATAAGAAACGAGACAGTCGGATACACACAGAGAAGTGATCATATGGATAACCTGTATCGGTGACAGACTTCAGGAGAAATTATATGACCCAAATTATTGAGGAACCAACCAGGAGAGGGGCAATACTGGATTTGTTCATATCAAACAATGTAGAGGTAATAACAAATATTCAAGTCCTGGGACATTTGGGTAACAGTGATCATAACATGGTCTCATTTGAAATAAATTATCAAAAACAGATTACAGGCATACCCCGGTTTAAGGACACTCGCGAGTAAGTACATACAGTATCGCCCAATAGGCAAACTGCATCTCACGCATGTGCCTGTTGTCACGTCCTGAACAGCTCCCTACCTGTACCGAAGCTGTGCACAAGCGGGGAGACTATAGAGCCTGTTACAAATGCGTAATTTACATCAGTTATGCACGTATATGACGATTGCAGTACAGTACATGCATCGATAAGTGGGAAAAAGGTAGTGCTTCACTTTAAGTACATTTTCACTTTACATACATGCTTCGGTCCCATTGCGTACGCTAATGCGGGGTATGCCTGTACTTGGGTTTAACAAAGACCTTAAACTTTGGAAAGGCAGATTTTAATAAACTGAGGTCTAATCTAGTAGTAATACAATGGGATGATGTTTTTGCAGGAAAAATGTAGAAGATAAATGGGCAGTTTTAAAACATTGTTAGAAAAGCACACTTATCAGTGTATACCCTTGGGTAATAAGTATAAAAGAAATAACTCAAAACCAATGTGGCTAAATAAACAGGTAGGGGAGGAAATGGACAAGAAGAGGAAGGCGTTTAGATTCTTTAAGTCAGAAGGGACGAAGACATCGTATCAGGATTATAAGGAATGTAACAAAAATTGCAAAAGGGCAATCAAATTAGCAAAAATGGATAATGAAAAAAGGATTGCAATAGAAAGTAAGGTCAACCCTAAAAAGTTCTTTCAGTACCTTAATAACAAAAAAATGAGAAAAGAAAATATAGGACCCTTTCCGTGTGAGATGGGTAGGCAGATTATTGGAGATAAGGAAAAAGCTGAGGAATTAAACAAATTCTTTGCCTCTGTGTTTACCAGGGAAGAATCAAATTCAATAGTAGTGCCGCAGGAGGAAGCCACAACCTCCACATTAATGAGCAATTGTTAACTGAGGAAGAAGTTCATATGCGACTTGAAAAAATGAAAGTAAATAAGGCACCTGGCCCCGATGGCATACAGCCAAGAGTTCTCAAGGAGTTAAGCTCAGTAATAGCCAAACCATTATATTTAATATTCAAGGACTCCATTTCCACAGGCTTAGTACCACAAGATTGGCGTAAAGCAGATGTGGTGCCTATATTTAAAAAGGGAGCTAGATCACAACCGGGAAATTACAGACCTGTAAGCCTGACTTCAATAGTAGGGAAACTACTTGAAGGTTTAATACGGGATAATATTCAGAAATACCTAATGGAAAACAAAATTATTAGTAATAGTCAGCATGGATTTATGAAGGATAGATCTTGCCAAACTAACCTTATTTGTTTCTTTGAGGAGGTAAGTAGGAATTTAGACCAGGGTAATGCAGTTGATGTGGTCTATTTAGATTTTGCAAAGGCTTTTGATACGGTTTCACACAAGAGGTTGGTGTACAAAATAAAGAAAATTGGACTCAGTAATAATATATGCACCTGGATTAAAAACTGGTTAAAGGACAGACAACAGAGGGTTGTCATAAATGGAACTTTTTCAGGTTGGGCTAAAGTCGTGAGTGGAGTACCTCAGGGATCGGTTTCATCACTCACAGGTTTTTTACCTCCCACAACGGACACTGACTAAGCTCTATTCCAATTGCCTGATTTTGGGGCTTTCTTGTAAGTTCCCATTGCATCTGTGTGTTCCATGATGTTTGCTCACTAAATCCATTTGTTGTCCTTTCAATCCGTGCAGCAATTCTTTATTGTCCTCTCTCCATGTCCCCATTATAGTTATAGGGTTATCATAATTTCATCACACAGTGTTGCACTATCATCTGTGTGATGCTTTGTCCCTTTATGTTCACCCGGTGTACTGCGCTCCCTGACTTCTCGACACTGCAACTAGTAAAGGATCAACAAGGAAGATCCATTGAAGGTTGAGCTACAATTGAACACTGGTTGTGTATTTTATTTTCTCCTTTTTTCTTTTTATTGTTGCCTCACCCTTATTGTTGGTTCACCATTGTATGTCATTTTTCCCTACCTGGAACCCCCTCAGGAGCGCCTGGTGATTTCCGTGTTCTTTTATCAAACGGGCAATGGATGGAAGGGAAGTAAACATAATTATGCCCCTTTACAAAGCACTAGTAAGACCACACCTTGAATATGGAGTACAATTTTGGGCACCAAATCCTAAGAAAAGACATTATGGAACTAGAGAGAGTTCAGAGAAGAGCCACCAAATTAATAAAGGGGGTGGACAATCTAACTTATGAGGAGAGGCTAGCTACAGATGCAGCAACGAGTATTAGAACTCTGCCTGGGTATTTTCTGGGGCAGTCTCACAGTAAATGCCTCAACATTGCCTCAATATTTCTGTGAGATTCTTAATGGCCCATAGGATTAACACCGCAGGGGGTCCCTGCAAACTGAATGGGACAGCAGGGACCCCTGCTGTGTCAATCCGATGGGCCATTAAGAATCTCACAGAAATGTTGAGTCAATTACTGTGAGACTGCCCCAGAATCTCCAAGGAATTTCTCCGGTAAGCGTTCTAATACTGGTGGCTGCATCAGTAAATTAGTTTTAGTTACATTAGAAAAGAGGCGTCTAAGAGGCGATATGATAACTATATACAGTACAAATATATTCGGGGACAATACATGGAGCTTTCAAAAGACCTATTCATCCCACGGGCAGTACTAAGGACTCGGGGCCATCCCTTAAGGTTGGAGGAAAGGAAATTTCACCAGCAACAAAGGAAAGGGTTCTTTACAGTAAGGGCAGTTAAAATGTGGAATTCATTACCCATGGAGACTGTGATGGCAGATACAATAGATTTGTTCAAAAAAAGGTTGGATATCTTTTTAGATGGGAAAGGTATACAGGGATATACCAAATAAGTATACAGTACATGGGAAAGATGTTGATCCAGGGATTAATCCGATAGTCAATTCTTGGAGTCAGGAAGGAATTCATTGTTCCCCTTAATGGGTTTTTTTGTTTGCCTTGCTCTGGATCAATAAGTAAGTATAGATATAGGATAAAGTATCTGTTGTCTAAATTTAGCATAGGTTGAACTTTATGGACCTACGTCTTTTTTCAACCTCATCAACGATGTAACTATGTAAGTTACAATAAAAGCCAGACACACTCCGGGTATCAACGTTTTATTTAAACACCTGAAATCTTGACCCTCCGCCTGCAGTTTGGGAAAGGCAGAGGTTTTGGGATCTGTGTGTGTGGGGTTTACTGTGTCTGGGGAGACCCCTAAATGTTCTGTGTGACCCCTAAATGTTCTCTCTGTGTCTGGGAAGACCCCTAAATGTTCTCTCTGTGTTTGGGAAGACCCCTAAATGTTCCCCAGTGTCGCTCGCTTCAAAATAACCCAGAAAAGTAGCCTTGAGCCCTCGGTGACAGGGCGCTATGCCCAGAGGGACTAGGCTCCCCTTACCTGTGAGTGTGGACTGCGTCCCCCCTGGCCACTCCCCCCCTCTGGCAGCAGGGCTGACGTGGCAGGGGGAAGGGTCAGGGAGGTTAGAAATAGACAGAGGCAGGGGCACGGGGTCAGTCTGCACCCGGGCATGAGATTCCGCCCACTCTGCCCTTTAATGTGAATACTGTTACATATGTTGGTTGTACGTGTTTAAAATAAAAAAAGGAATAAATAACTAGAATTTATACTGAGTTTGTGTTAGTAACTCCCTTAACTT
The DNA here is from genome assembly GCF_040206685.1 of Ascaphus truei. Lineage (NCBI taxonomy): Eukaryota > Metazoa > Chordata > Amphibia > Anura > Ascaphidae > Ascaphus > Ascaphus truei. Next base: position 287,448 of record NW_027457064.1, read on the forward strand.
CTCCAACAGCTGTTGAGTTCCCCTTTGGCGCTTAACGTGTTAGAAACACGTGTCACTATTTCTCTGCATTAATTTGCAGGTCATTGGAAGAGTTGCACAGTGACAGCAATTTGTACACTCACCATCTTCGCCCGAGCCGGCTCCTCCTTTTCAGCCATTGTTTGCTCCTCCTTGCTGAATTGCGGCTGCGGTCTTATCCCCTCTCTGCCTCCGATCTGTATGAAGGACAATGCTTTTAGAGATATTCTGGGCCCTTCCAACTCCCCAATCTGACCCTTCCTCTCCCTGACCTTGCAGCGCACAGTATTACCTGCTATGATGCCTCTCAGCATACCATGGTAACTCATTCTGAACATACATGTGTCCTTTCTACATGTTACTCAGCTTCTATGACCAGGGCCACAGGCAGGTTTCCTGGGGCCCAGGACTAGGGCTTCCACCGGGGCCCCCCACCCACGTGTCTGCGACCTTGCGAGAACCCCCTCCCCCCCGTTTTCTCTTACACTGCCCCCTTCTCACACACCACCTCGCTCTCACCCCCCTCATACACTCCCACTGTCACTCTTTCCTTTTCATACCCCCAGGCCCAGTACCCCATTACACCCACCTCCCCAGACCCAGTACCCTGTCATACCCCCAAGCCCAGTTCCCCATTATACCCCTATCCCAAAGCCCAGTACCCCCTTATACCACCTGCCCCAGAACCCATGATACCCCCCTCCCCAGGCCCAGTACCCCGTTATACCCCCCTGCCAAAACTCAGTACCCTGTAATACCCCCAGATCCAGTACCCAGTTATACCCACCTCCCCAGATCCAGTACCAGTTATGCCCCATACACTGGCCCAGTACCCCGTGATACACCCCTCTCTTGGTTCAGTACCCCGTTATACCCAGTCCCAGTACCCAGTTATACCTCCTCTTTGTCAGCCTCCTCACACTTCTCATCTTCTTCATCCTCCACGCTGTTGAGCTGGAACTGGAGCTCAAAGGGTACCAAGCTGACAGGCTAAACGGCTCCCGCTCCGTGTGCTCCCCGACCTGCAGGAGACATAACGTGTGTGTAACCAGGACAGTGATACTCTTTATTGCAAGTGCTCCTGTGACACTTATACCCACTCCTCATGCCAAGTACCCCGTTATACCACAGGTCTAGTACCCCATTATAAATGAGGCCCAGTACCCCGTTATACCCCCCTTCCATTGCCCAGTAACCGTTATACCCCTTTTCCCAGGCCCAGTACCCTGTAATAACCCCTCCCCAGGTCCAGTACCCCGTTATACCCCCTCCCCAGGCCAAGTACCCAGTCACATATAGAGGCCTATGCTAGTAGCCTTCATAAAGCAACTCGCTTGTTCTATTACGCCGGAGCAGAACCACGTTCATTTGAGGTCCGGGACCCCCTGCTTCCTGATATACAGGCCCCGTTATAGGGGGCATGTATCACCTATGCATTTAAATGTCTCGTGTCACATGACCATGGGATTTAAATGCATAGGAGATACCGGCACCCCATAACGGGGCCTATATCTCAGGCAGCAGGGGTTCCCGGACCTCAAGTCAACGCAGTTCTGCTCCGGAGACCTCCTGCTCACGTGCACTAGTATTACATTTTTTATTAAAACAGCTTCATTTCCTTAGTGGCTAGCCGCTAATGCAATGAAGGAATTCAACCTCAATAGCCGGTTTATTGAGGGCAGAGGGGGTGGATGAAGGGGGTAGTAGCCCCAGGGAGGGTAATTAAGCCTGCCTGGAAGGTTGCGGGAGGAGTTAACTCGCGGAACCGCTATGGTAATGAAGGGGTTAACCAGTGCTGCTAGCACCCTCTAGGCCTAAACATCTATCCTTGGGGGAACTACCCCCTTCACCCAATCCCTCTACCCACAATAAAGAAAAACACACAACAACTCTACTACCCACCTCCTCTACCCCCAACAACACCCCCCCCCCGCCCTCAACACATACAGCACAGTAATGGGCAAAATTACTATTATCGAGATATGAATAATAGTGTATTTGCCCATTAGGGTGTTAGTGTGAGAGTGTGTGTGTGCGTGTGTGTATGTGTAAGTGGGCGAGTGTGGGTGCATGCGCGCAAGGAGGAGAGTGAGGGTGAGAAGGAGCATGAGGGAGAGAGTGTGAGTGTGAGAAGGAGCATAAGGGGGAGAGTGTGAAGGGGAGAAGGAGTGTAAGGGGGATAGTGAGGGGGATAAGGAGCGTAAGGGGGAGAGTTTGAGGGAGAGAGTGTGAGTGTGAGAAGGAGCATAAGGGGGAGAGAGTGAGTGTGAGAAGGAACATAAGGCAGAGAGGGTGAAGGGAAGAAGGAGCGTAAGGGGGAGAGTTTGAGGGAGAGAGTGTGAGGGGGAGAAGGAGCGTAAGGGGGATAGTGGAGCGTAAGGCGGAGTGTGAGGGCGAGAAGGAGTGTGAGGGGGAGAAGGAGTGTAAGGGGGAGAGTGAGGGGGAGATGAAGCGAAAGGGGGAGAGTCTGAGGGGGAGAAGTAGCGTGGGGGGGAGAGTGTGAGGGGAGAAGGAGCGTAGGGGGGAGAGACTGTGAGGGGAGAAGGAGAAAAGGGGGAGAGTGTGAGGGGCAGAGCGTGAGGGGGAGAATGAGCGTGTGGGGGAGAAGGAGCGAAAGTGGGAGAGTGTGAAGGGGATAAGGATTGTAATGGGGAGAGTGTGAGGGGGAGAAGGAGCGTGAAGGGGAGAAGGAGCGTAAGGGGGAGAAGGAGCGTAAGGGGGAGAAGGAGCGTAAGGGGGAGAAGGAGAGTAAGGGGGAGAAGGAGAGTAAGGGGGTGAAGGAGAGTAAGGGGAGAAGGAGCGTAAGGGGGTGAAGGAGCGTAAGGGGGAGAGTGTGAGGGGGAGAAGGAGCATAAGGGGGAGAAGGAACGTAAGGGGGTGAAGGAGAGTAAGGGGGTGAAGGAGAGTAAGGGGGAGAGTGTGAGGGGGAGAAGGAGCGTAAGGGAGAGAGTGTGAGGGGGAGAAGGGGCGTTAGGGGGTAATGGAGCGTAAGGGGTAGAGTGTGAGGGGGACAAGGAGCGTAAGGGGGAAAATGTGAGGGGGAGAAGGAGCGTAAGGGAGAAAATGTGAGGGGGAGAAGGAGCGTACAGGGGAGAGTGTGAGGGGGGAGAAGGAGCGAAAGTGGGAGAGTGTGAGGGGAAGAAGGAGCGTAAGGGGGAGAAGGAGCGTAAGGGGGAGAGTGTGAGGGGGAGAATGTGAGGGGAAGAATGAGCGTAAGGGGGAGAGTGAGGGGGAGAAGGAGTGTAAGGGGAGAGTGTGAGGGGGGAGAATGAGCGTAAAGGCGAGAGTGTGAGGGGGAGAAGGAGCGTAAGGGGGACAGTGTGAGGGAGAGATGGAGTGTTAGGGGGAGAGTGTGAGTGGGAGAAGGACTGTAAGGGGGAGAAGGAGCGTAAGGGGAGAGTGTGAGGGGGAGAAGGAGTGTAAGGGGGAGAGTGAAGGGGAGAAGGAGCGTACAGGGGAGAGTGTGAGGAGTGCAAGGGGGAGAATGTGAGGGGGAGAAGAAGTGTAAGGGGAGAGTGTGAGGGGGAGAAGGAGCGTAAGGGTAGAGTGTGAAGGGGAGAATGAGCGTAAGGGGGAGAGTATGAGGGGGAGATGGAGCGTTAGAGGGGAGCGGGAGGGGGAGAAGGAGCATAAGGGGGAGAGTGAGGGGGAGAAGGAGTGTACAGGGGAGAGTGTGAGGAGCGTAAGGGGGAGAATGTGAGAGGGAGAAGGAGTGTAAGGGGAGAGTCTGAGGGTGAGAAGGAGTGTAAGGGGAGAGTGTGAGGGGGAGAAGGAGCGTAAGGGGAGAGTGTGAGGGGGAGAAGGAGCATAAGGGGGATAGTGTGAGGGGGAGAATGAACGTAAGGGGGAGAGTGTGAGGGGGAGAAGGAGCGTAAGGGGGAGATTGTGAGGGAGAGAAGGAGCATAAGGTGTAGAGTGTGAGGGAGAGAAGGGGCAAAAGGGGAAGAGTGAGGGGGAGAAGGAGTGTAAGGGGGAGAGTGAAGGGGAGAAGGAGCGTACAGGGGAGAGTGTGAGGGGGAGAAGGAGCGTAAGGTGGAGAGTGAGGGGGAGAAGGAGCGTAAGGGGAAGAGTGAGGGGGAGAAGGAGTGTAAGGGGGAGAGTGAAGGGGAGAAGGAGCGTACAGGGGAGAGTGTGAGGAGTGCAAGGGGGAGAATGTGAGGGGGAGAAGAAGTGTAAGGGGAGAGTGTGAGGGGGAGAAGGAGCGTAAGGGGAGAGTGTGAGGGGGAGAATGAGCGTAAGGGGGAGAGTATGAGGGGGAGATGGAGCATTAGAGGGGAGCGGGAGGGGGAGAAGGAGCATAAGGGGGAGAGTGAGGGGGAGAAGGAGTGTACAGGGGAGAGTGTGAGGAGCGTAAGGGGGAGAATGTGAGAGGGAGAAGGAGTGTAAGGGGAGAGTCTGAGGGTGAGAAGGAGTGTAAGGGCAGAGTGTGAGGGGGAGAAGGAGCGTAAGGGGAGAGTGTGAGGGGGAGAAGGAGCATAAGGGGGATAGTGTGAGGGGGAGAATGAACGTAAGGGGGAGAGTGTGAGGGGGAGAAGGAGCGTAAGGGGGAGATTGTGAGGGAGAGAAGGAGCATAAGGTGTAGAGTGTGAGGGAGAGAAGGGGCAAAAGGGGGAGAGTGTGAGGGGGAGAAGGAGCGTTAGGGGAGAGTGTGAGGGGGAGAAGGAGCGTAAGGGGAGAGTGTGAGGGGGAGAATGAGCGTAAGGGGGAGAGTATGAGGGGGAGAATGAACGTAAGGGGGAGAGTGTGAGGGGGAGAAGGAGCGTAAGGGGGAGATTGTGAGGGAGAGAAGGAGCATAAGGTGTAGAGTGTGAGGGAGAGAAGGGGCAAAAGGGGGAGAGTGTGAGGGGGAGAAGGAGCGTTAGGGGGAAGAGTGTAAGGGGGAGAGTGTGAAGGGAAGAAGGAGCATAAGGGAGAGAGCGTGAGGGGGGAGAAGGAGTGTGAGGGGGAGAAGGAGCGTAAGGGGAGAGTGTGAGGGGGAGAAGGAGCATAAGGGGGATAGTGTGAGGGGGAGAATGAACGTAAGGGGGAGAGTGTGAGGGGGAGAAGGAGCGTAATGGGGAGATTGTGAGGGAGAGAAGGAGCAAAAGGGGGAGAGTGTGAGGGGGAGAAGGAGCGTTAGGGGGAGAGTGTAAGGGGGAGAGTGTGAAGGGAAGAAGAAGCATAAGGGAGAGAGCGTGAGGGGGGAGAAGGAGTGTGAGGGGGAGAAGGAGCGTAAGAGGAGAGCATAAGGGGGAGAGCGTGAGGGGAGAAGGAGCGTAAGGGGGATAGTGTGAGGGGGACAAGGCGCGTAAGGGGGAGAGTGTGAGGGGTAGAAGGAGCATAAGGGGGAGAGTGTGAGGGGAAGGAGCGTAAGGGGAGAACGTGAGGGGGTAAAGGAGCGTAAGGGGGATAGTGTGAGGGGGAGAAGGTTCATAAGGGGGAGATTGTGAGGGCTAATGGAGCGAAAGGGGGAGAGTGAGGGAGAGAAGGAGTGTAAGGGGGAGAGTATGAGAGGGAGAATGAGCGTAAGGGGGAGAGTGAGGGGGAGAAGGAGCGTAAGGGGGAGAGTGTGAGGTAGAGAAGGAGCATAAGGGGGAGAGCGTGAGGGGGTGAAGGAGAGAGAGGGGAGAGTGTGAGGGGAAAAAGGATCGTAAGAGGAGAGCGTAAGGGGGAGAGGGTCAGGGGAGAAGGAGCGTAAGGGGGAGAGTGTGAGGGGGAGAGTGTGAGGTGGAGAAGGCACGTAAGGGGGATAGTGTGAGGGGGAGAAGGCGCGTAAGAGGGAGATTGTGAGGGGGAGAAGGAGCATAAGGGGGAGAGTGTGAGGGAGAGAAGGAGCATAAGGGGGAGAGTGTGAGGGGAAGAAGGAGCGTAAGGGGGAGAGTGTGAGGGGGAGAAGGCGCGTAATAGGGAGATTGTGAGGGGGAGAAGGAGCATAAGGGGGAGATTGTGAGGGGGAGAAGGTGCGTAAGGGGGAGAGTGTGAGGGGGAGAATTAGCGTAAGGGGGAGAGTGTGAGGGGGAGAATGAGCGTAAGGGGGAGGGTGTGAGGGGGAGAAGGAGCGTAAGGGGGAGAGTGTGAGGGGGAGAAGGATCATAAGGGGGAGAATGTGAGGGGGGAGAAGATGCGTAAGGGAGAGAGTGTGACGGGGAGAAGGATCATAAGGGGGAGATTGTGAGGGGAGAAGGAGCATAAGGGGGAGAGTGTGAGGGGGAGAATGAGCGTAAGGGGGAGAGTGTGAGGGGGAGAATGAGCGTAAGGGGGAGAGTGTGAGGGGGAGAAGGAGCATAAGGGGGAGAGTGTGAGGGGGAGAAGGAGCGTAAGGGGGAGAGTGTGAGGGGGAGAAGGAGAGTAAGGGGGAGAGTGTGAGGGGGAGAAGGAGCATAATGGGGAGAGTGTAAGGGAGAGAAGGAGCATAAGGGGGAGAGTGTGAGGTGAAGAAGGAGCGTAAGGGGGAGAGTGTGAGGGGGAGAAGGATCATAAGGGGGAGATTGTGAGGGGGAGAAGGTGCGTAAGGGGGAGAGTGTGAGGGGGAGAATTAGCGTAAGGGGGAGAGTGTGAGGGGGAGAATGAGCATAAGGGGGAGAGTGTGAGGGGGAGAAGGATCAAAAGGGGGAGATTGTGAGGGGGAGAAGGTGCGTAAGGGGGAGAGTGTGAGGGGGAGAATTAGCGTAAGGGGGAGAGTGTGAGGGGGAGAATGAGCATAAGGGGGAGAGTGTGAGGGGGAGAATGAGCGTAAGGGGGAGGGTGTGAGGGGGAGAAGGAGCGTAAGGGGGAGAGTGTGAGGGGGAGAAGGATCATAAGGGGGAGATTGTGAGGGGGGAGAAGGATCATAAGGGGGAGATTGTGAGGGGGGAGAAGATGCGTAAGGGAGAGAGTGTGACGGGGAGAAGGATCATAAGGGGGAGATTGTGAGGGGAGAAGGAGCGTAAGGGGGAGAGTGTGAGGGGGAGAATGAGCGTAAGGGGGAGAGTGTGAGGGGGAGAATGAGCGTAAGGGGGAGAGTGTGAGGGGGAGAAGGAGCGTAAGGGGGAGAGTGTGAGGGGGAGAAGGATCATAAGGGGGAGATTGTGTGGGGGGAGAAGGTGCGTAAGGCAGAGAGTGTGAGGGGGAGAAGGAGCGTAAGGGGGAGAGTGTGAGGGGGAGAAGGATCATAAGGGGGAGATTGTGAGGGGGGAGAAGGTGCGTAAGGCAGAGAGTGTGAGGGGGAGAAGAAGTGTAAGGGGGAGAGTGTGAGGGGGAGAAGGATCATAAAGTGGAGATTGTGAGGGGGGAGAAGGTGCGTAAGGGGGAGAGTGTGAGGGGGAGAAGGATCATAAAGTGGAGATTGTGAGGGGGGAGAAGGTGCGTAAGGGGGAGAGTGTGAGGGGGAGAAGAAGTGTAAGGGGGAGAGTGAGGGGGAGAAGGAGCGTAAGGGGGAGAGCGTGAGGGGGGAGAAGGTGCGTAAGGGGGAGAGTGTGAGGGGGAGAAGGAGTGTAAGGGGGAGAGTGAGGGGGAGAAGGAGCGTAAGGGGGAGAGTGTGAGGGGGAGAAGGATCATAAAGTGGAGATTGTGAGGGGGGAGAAGGTGCGTAAGGGGGAGAGTGTGAGGGGGAGAAGAAGTGTAAGGGGGAGAGTGAGGGGGAGAAGGAGCGTAAGGGGGAGAGCGTGAGGGGGGAGAAGGTGCGTAAGGGGGAGAGTGTGAGGGGGAGAAGGAGTGTAAGGGGGAGAGTGAGGGGGAGAAGGAGCGTAAGGGAGAGAGCGTGAGGGGGAGAGGGTTCATAAGGGGGAGAGTGTGAGGGGGAGAATGAGCGTAAGGGGGAGATTGTGAGGGTGAGAAGGAGCATAAGGGGGAGAGTGAGGGGGAGAAGGAGTGTTAGGGGGAGAGTGTGAGTGGGAGAAGGGGTGTAAGGTGGAGAGCGTGAGGGGGAGAAGGAGAGTAAGGGAGAGAGCGTGAGGGGGAAAAGGATCATAAGAGGAGAGCGTAAGGGGGAGAGGGTGAGGGGAGAAGGAGCATAAGGGGGAGAGTGTGAGTGGGAGATGGAGTGTAAGGGGGAGAGTGAGAGGGGAAGAAGGAGCATAAGGGGTAGAGCGTGAGGGGGAGAAGGAGCATAATTAGTAGAGCATGAGGGGGAGAGTGTGAGGGGGAGAAGGAGCGTGAGGGGGAGAAGGAGCGTAAGGGGAGAGTGTGAGGGGGAGAAGGAGCATAAGGGGGATAGTGTGAGGGGGAGAATGAACGTAAGGGGGAGAGTGTGAGGGGGAGAAGGAGCGTAATGGGGAGATTGTGAGGGAGAGAAGGAGCAAAAGGGGGAGAGTGTGAGGGGGAGAAGGAGCGTTAGGGGGAGAGTGTAAGGGGGAGAGTGTGAAGGGAAGAAGAAGCATAAGGGAGAGAGCGTGAGGGGGGAGAAGGAGTGTGAGGGGGAGAAGGAGCGTAAGGGGAGAGTGTGAGGGGGAGAAGGAGCATAAGGGGGATAGTGTGAGGGGGAGAATGAACGTAAGGGGGAGAGTGTGAGGGGGAGAAGGAGCGTAATGGGGAGATTGTGAGGGAGAGAAGGAGCAAAAGGGGGAGAGTGTGAGGGGGAGAAGGAGCGTTAGGGGGAGAGTGTAAGGGGGAGAGTGTGAAGGGAAGAAGAAGCATAAGGGAGAGAGCGTGAGGGGGGAGAAGGAGTGTGAGGGGGAGAAGGAGCGTAAGAGGAGAGCATAAGGGGGAGAGCGTGAGGGGAGAAGGAGCGTAAGGGGGATAGTGTGAGGGGGACAAGGCGCGTAAGGGGGAGAGTGTGAGGGGTAGAAGGAGCATAAGGGGGAGAGTGTGAGGGGAAGGAGCGTAAGGGGAGAACGTGAGGGGGTAAAGGAGCGTAAGGGGGATAGTGTGAGGGGGAGAAGGTTCATAAGGGGGAGATTGTGAGGGCTAATGGAGCGAAAGGGGGAGAGTGAGGGAGAGAAGGAGTGTAAGGGGGAGAGTATGAGAGGGAGAATGAGCGTAAGGGGGAGAGTGAGGGGGAGAAGGAGCGTAAGGGGGAGAGTGTGAGGTAGAGAAGGAGCATAAGGGGGAGAGCGTGAGGGGGTGAAGGAGAGAGAGGGGAGAGTGTGAGGGGAAAAAGGATCGTAAGAGGAGAGCGTAAGGGGGAGAGGGTCAGGGGAGAAGGAGCGTAAGGGGGAGAGTGTGAGGGGGAGAGTGTGAGGTGGAGAAGGCACGTAAGGGGGATAGTGTGAGGGGGAGAAGGCGCGTAAGAGGGAGATTGTGAGGGGGAGAAGGAGCATAAGGGGGAGAGTGTGAGGGAGAGAAGGAGCATAAGGGGGAGAGTGTGAGGGGAAGAAGGAGCGTAAGGGGGAGAGTGTGAGGGGGAGAAGGCGCGTAATAGGGAGATTGTGAGGGGGAGAAGGAGCATAAGGGGGAGATTGTGAGGGGGAGAAGGTGCGTAAGGGGGAGAGTGTGAGGGGGAGAATTAGCGTAAGGGGGAGAGTGTGAGGGGGAGAGTGTGAGGGGGAGAATGAGCGTAAGGGGGAGGGTGTGAGGGGGAGAAGGAGCGTAAGGGGGAGAGTGTGAGGGGGAGAAGGATCATAAGGGGGAGAATGTGAGGGGGGAGAAGATGCGTAAGGGAGAGAGTGTGACGGGGAGAAGGATCATAAGGGGGAGATTGTGAGGGGAGAAGGAGCATAAGGGGGAGAGTGTGAGGGGGAGAATGAGCGTAAGGGGGAGAGTGTGAGGGGGAGAATGAGCGTAAGGGGGAGAGTGTGAGGGGGAGAAGGAGCATAAGGGGGAGAGTGTGAGGGGGAGAAGGAGCGTAAGGGGGAGAGTGTGAGGGGGAGAAGGAGAGTAAGGGGGAGAGTGTGAGGGGGAGAAGGCGCGTAAGAGGGAGATTGTGAGGGGGAGAAGGAGCATAATGGGGAGAGTGTAAGGGAGAGAAGGAGCATAAGGGGGAGAGTGTGAAGTGAAGAAGGAGCGTAAGGGGGAGAGTGTGAGGGGGAGAAGGATCATAAGGGGGAGATTGTGAGGGGGAGAAGGTGCGTAAGGGGGAGAGTGTGAGGGGGAGAATTAGCGTAAGGGGGAGAGTGTGAGGGGGAGAATGAGCATAAGGGGGAGAGTGTGAGGGGGAGAAGGATCAAAAGGGGGAGATTGTGAGGGGGAGAAGGTGCGTAAGGGGGAGAGTGTGAGGGGGAGAATTAGCGTAAGGGGGAGAGTGTGAGGGGGAGAATGAGCATAAGGGGGAGAGTGTGAGGGGGAGAATGAGCGTAAGGGGGAGGGTGTGAGGGGGAGAAGGAGCGTAAGGGGGAGAGTGTGAGGGGGAGAAGGATCATAAGGGGGAGATTGTGAGGGGGGAGAAGATGCGTAAGGGAGAGAGTGTGACGGGGAGAAGGATCATAAGGGGGAGAGTGTGAGGGGAGAAGGAGCGTAAGGGGGAGAGTGTGAGGGGGAGAATGAGCGTAAGGGGGAGAGTGTGAGGGGGAGAATGAGCGTAAGGGGGAGAGTGTGAGGGGGAGAATGAGCATAAGGGGGAGAGTGTGAGGGGGAGAATGAGCGTAAGGGGGAGATTGTGTGGGGGGAGAAGGTGCGTAAGGCAGAGAGTGTGAGGGGGAGAAGGAGCGTAAGGGGGAGAGTGAGGGGGAGAAGGATCATAAGGGGGAGATTGTGAGGGGGGAGAAGGTGCGTAAGGCAGAGAGTGTGAGGGGGAGAAGGAGCGTAAGGGGGAGAGTGTGAGGGGGAGAAGGATCATAAAGGGGAGATTGTGAGGGGGGAGAAGGTGCATAAGGCAGAGAGTGTGAGGGGGAGAAGGAGCGTAAGGGGGAGAGTGTGAGGGGGAGAAGGATCATAAAGTGGAGATTGTGAGGGGGGAGAAGGTGCGTAAGGGGGAGAGTGTGAGGGGGAGAAGAAGTGTAAGGGGGAGAGTGAGGGGGAGAAGGAGCGTAAGGGGGAGAGCGTGAGGGGGGAGAAGGTGCGTAAGGGGGAGAGTGTGAGGGGGAGAAGGAGTGTAAGGGGGAGAGTGAGGGGGAGAAGGAGCGTAAGGGAGAGAGCGTGAGGGGGAGAGGGTTCATAAGGGGGAGAGTGTGAGGGGGAGAATGAGCGTAAGGGGGAGATTGTGAGGGTGAGAAGGAGCATAAGGGGGAGAGTGAGGGGGAGAAGGAGTGTTAGGGGGAGAGTGTGAGTGGGAGAAGGGGTGTAAGGTGGAGAGCGTGAGGGGGAGAAGGAGAGTAAGGGAGAGAGCGTGAGGGGGAAAAGGATCATAAGAGGAGAGCGTAAGGGGGAGAGGGTGAGGGGAGAAGGAGCATAAGGGGGAGAGTGTGAGTGGGAGATGGAGTGTAAGGGGGAGAGTGAGAGGGGAAGAAGGAGCATAAGGGGTAGAGCGTGAGGGGGAGAAGGAGCATAATTAGTAGAGCATGAGGGGGAGAGTGTGAGGGGGAGAAGGAGCGTGAGGGGGAGAAGGAGCGTAAGGGGGAGAGTGAGGGGGAGAAGGAGCGTAAGGGGGAGAGAGTGAGGGGGAGAAGGAGTGTAAGGGGGAGAATGTGAGGGGGAGAAGGAGCGTAAGGGGAGAGTGTGAGGAGGAGAATGAGAGTAAGGGGAAGAGTGTGAGGGGGAGGTGGAGCGTAAGAGGGGAGTGGGAGAAGGAACATAAGGGGGAGAGTGAGGGTTGAAGGAGTGTACAGGGGAGAGTGTGAGGAGCGTAAGGGGGGGAATGTGAGGGGGAGAAGGAGTGTAAGGGGAAAGTCTGAGGGTGAGAAGGAGTGTAAGGGGAGAGTGTGAGGGGGAGAAGGAGCGTAAGGGGAGAGTATGAGGGGGAGAAGGAGCATAAGGGGGATAGTGTGACGGGGAGAATGAGCGTAAGGGGGAGAGTGAGGGGGAGAAGGAGCGTAAGGGGGAGATTGTGAGGGAGAAAAGGATAATAAGGTGTAGAGTGTGAGGGAGAGAAGGGGCATAAGGGGGAGAGTGTGAGGGGGAGAAGGAGCGTTAGGGGGAGAAGGAGCGTAAGGGGAGAGTGTGAGGGGGAGAAGGAGCATAATTAGTAGAGCATGAGGGGGAGAGTGTGAGGGGGAGAAGGAGCGTGAGGGGGAGAAGGAGCGTAAGGGGAGAGTGTGAGGGGGAGAAGGAGCATAAGGGGGATAGTGTGAGGGGGAGAATGAACGTAAGGGGGAGAGTGTGAGGGGGAGAAGGAGCGTAATGGGGAGATTGTGAGGGAGAGAAAGAGCAAAAGGGGGAGAGTGTGAGGGGGAGAAGGAGCGTTAGGGGGAGAGTGTAAGGGGGAGAGTGTGAAGGGAAGAAGAAGCATAAGGGAGAGAGCGTGAGGGGGGAGAAGGAGTGTGAGGGGGAGAAGGAGCGTAAGGGGAGAGTGTGAGGGGGAGAAGGAGCATAAGGGGGATAGTGTGAGGGGGAGAATGAACGTAAGGGGGAGAGTGTGAGGGGGAGAAGGAGCGTAATGGGGAGATTGTGAGGGAGAGAAGGAGCAAAAGGGGGAGAGTGTGAGGGGGAGAAGGAGCGTTAGGGGGAGAGTGTAAGGGGGAGAGTGTGAAGGGAAGAAGAAGCATAAGGGAGAGAGCGTGAGGGGGGAGAAGGAGTGTGAGGGGGAGAAGGAGCGTAAGAGGAGAGCATAAGGGGGAGAGCGTGAGGGGAGAAGGAGCGTAAGGGGGATAGTGTGAGGGGGACAAGGCGCGTAAGGGGGAGAGTGTGAGGGGTAGAAGGAGCATAAGGGGGAGAGTGTGAGGGGAAGGAGCGTAAGGGGAGAACGTGAGGGGGTAAAGGAGCGTAAGGGGGATAGTGTGAGGGGGAGAAGGTTCATAAGGGGGAGATTGTGAGGGCTAATGGAGCGAAAGGGGGAGAGTGAGGGAGAGAAGGAGTGTAAGGGGGAGAGTATGAGAGGGAGAATGAGCGTAAGGGGGAGAGTGAGGGGGAGAAGGAGCGTAAGGGGGAGAGTGTGAGGTAGAGAAGGAGCATAAGGGGGAGAGCGTGAGGGGGTGAAGGAGAGAGAGGGGAGAGTGTGAGGGGAAAAAGGATCGTAAGAGGAGAGCGTAAGGGGGAGAGGGTCAGGGGAGAAGGAGCGTAAGGGGGAGAGTGTGAGGGGGAGAGTGTGAGGTGGAGAAGGCACGTAAGGGGGATAGTGTGAGGGGGAGAAGGCGCGTAAGAGGGAGATTGTGAGGGGGAGAAGGAGCATAAGGGGGAGAGTGTGAGGGAGAGAAGGAGCATAAGGGGGAGAGTGTGAGGGGAAGAAGGAGCGTAAGGGGGAGAGTGTGAGGGGGAGAAGGCGCGTAATAGGGAGATTGTGAGGGGGAGAAGGAGCATAAGGGGGAGATTGTGAGGGGGAGAAGGTGCGTAAGGGGGAGAGTGTGAGGGGGAGAATTAGCGTAAGGGGGAGAGTGTGAGGGGGAGAGTGTGAGGGGGAGAATGAGCGTAAGGGGGAGGGTGTGAGGGGGAGAAGGAGCGTAAGGGGGAGAGTGTGAGGGGGAGAAGGATCATAAGGGGGAGAATGTGAGGGGGGAGAAGATGCGTAAGGGAGAGAGTGTGACGGGGAGAAGGATCATAAGGGGGAGATTGTGAGGGGAGAAGGAGCATAAGGGGGAGAGTGTGAGGGGGAGAATGAGCGTAAGGGGGAGAGTGTGAGGGGGAGAATGAGCGTAAGGGGGAGAGTGTGAGGGGGAGAAGGAGCATAAGGGGGAGAGTGTGAGGGGGAGAAGGAGCGTAAGGGGGAGAGTGTGAGGGGGAGAAGGAGAGTAAGGGGGAGAGTGTGAGGGGGAGAAGGCGCGTAAGAGGGAGATTGTGAGGGGGAGAAGGAGCATAATGGGGAGAGTGTAAGGGAGAGAAGGAGCATAAGGGGGAGAGTGTGAAGTGAAGAAGGAGCGTAAGGGGGAGAGTGTGAGGGGGAGAAGGATCATAAGGGGGAGATTGTGAGGGGGAGAAGGTGCGTAAGGGGGAGAGTGTGAGGGGGAGAATTAGCGTAAGGGGGAGAGTGTGAGGGGGAGAATGAGCATAAGGGGGAGAGTGTGAGGGGGAGAAGGATCAAAAGGGGGAGATTGTGAGGGGGAGAAGGTGCGTAAGGGGGAGAGTGTGAGGGGGAGAATTAGCGTAAGGGGGAGAGTGTGAGGGGGAGAATGAGCATAAGGGGGAGAGTGTGAGGGGGAGAATGAGCGTAAGGGGGAGGGTGTGAGGGGGAGAAGGAGCGTAAGGGGGAGAGTGTGAGGGGGAGAAGGATCATAAGGGGGAGATTGTGAGGGGGGAGAAGATGCGTAAGGGAGAGAGTGTGACGGGGAGAAGGATCATAAGGGGGAGAGTGTGAGGGGAGAAGGAGCGTAAGGGGGAGAGTGTGAGGGGGAGAATGAGCGTAAGGGGGAGAGTGTGAGGGGGAGAATGAGCGTAAGGGGGAGAGTGTGAGGGGGAGAATGAGCATAAGGGGGAGAGTGTGAGGGGGAGAATGAGCGTAAGGGGGAGATTGTGTGGGGGGAGAAGGTGCGTAAGGCAGAGAGTGTGAGGGGGAGAAGGAGCGTAAGGGGGAGAGTGTGAGGGGGAGAAGGATCATAAGGGGGAGATTGTGAGGGGGGAGAAGGTGCGTAAGGCAGAGAGTGTGAGGGGGAGAAGGAGCGTAAGGGGGAGAGTGTGAGGGGGAGAAGGATCATAAAGGGGAGATTGTGAGGGGGGAGAAGGTGCATAAGGCAGAGAGTGTGAGGGGGAGAAGGAGCGTAAGGGGGAGAGTGTGAGGGGGAGAAGGATCATAAAGTGGAGATTGTGAGGGGGGAGAAGGTGCGTAAGGGGGAGAGTGTGAGGGGGAGAAGAAGTGTAAGGGGGAGAGTGAGGGGGAGAAGGAGCGTAAGGGGGAGAGCGTGAGGGGGGAGAAGGTGCGTAAGGGGGAGAGTGTGAGGGGGAGAAGGAGTGTAAGGGGGAGAGTGAGGGGGAGAAGGAGCGTAAGGGAGAGAGCGTGAGGGGGAGAGGGTTCATAAGGGGGAGAGTGTGAGGGGGAGAATGAGCGTAAGGGGGAGATTGTGAGGGTGAGAAGGAGCATAAGGGGGAGAGTGAGGGGGAGAAGGAGTGTTAGGGGGAGAGTGTGAGTGGGAGAAGGGGTGTAAGGTGGAGAGCGTGAGGGGGAGAAGGAGAGTAAGGGAGAGAGCGTGAGGGGGAAAAGGATCATAAGAGGAGAGCGTAAGGGGGAGAGGGTGAGGGGAGAAGGAGCATAAGGGGGAGAGTGTGAGTGGGAGATGGAGTGTAAGGGGGAGAGTGAGAGGGGAAGAAGGAGCATAAGGGGTAGAGCGTGAGGGGGAGAAGGAGCATAATTAGTAGAGCATGAGGGGGAGAGTGTGAGGGGGACAAGGAGCGTGAGGGGGAGAAGGAGCGTAAGGGGGAGAGTGAGGGGGAGAAGGAGCGTAAGGGGGAGAGAGTGAGGGGGAGAAGGAGTGTAAGGGGGAGAATGTGAGGGGGAGAAGGAGCGTAAGGGGAGAGTGTGAGGAGGAGAATGAGAGTAAGGGGAAGAGTGTGAGGGGGAGGTGGAGCGTAAGAGGGGAGTGGGAGAAGGAACATAAGGGGGAGAGTGAGGGTTGAAGGAGTGTACAGGGGAGAGTGTGAGGAGCGTAAGGGGGGGAATGTGAGGGGGAGAAGGAGTGTAAGGGGAAAGTCTGAGGGTGAGAAGGAGTGTAAGGGGAGAGTGTGAGGGGGAGAAGGAGCGTAAGGGGAGAGTATGAGGGGGAGAAGGAGCATAAGGGGGATAGTGTGACGGGGAGAATGAGCGTAAGGGGGAGAGTGAGGGGGAGAAGGAGCGTAAGGGGGAGATTGTGAGGGAGAAAAGGATAATAAGGTGTAGAGTGTGAGGGAGAGAAGGGGCATAAGGGGGAGAGTGTGAGGGGGAGAAGGAGCGTTAGGGGGAGAGTGTAAGGGGGAGAGTGTGAGGGGAAGAAGGAGCATAAGGGAGAGAGCGTGAGGGGGGAGAAGGAGTGTGAGGGGGATAGTGTGTGGGGGAGAAGGCGCGTAAGGGGGATAGTGTGAGGGGGAGAAGGTTCATAAGGGGGAGATTGTGAGGGGTAAAGGAGCGTAAGGGAGAGAGTGAGGGAGAGAAGTTGTATAAGGGGGAGAGTATGAGAGGGAGAAGGAGCATAAGGGGGAGAGTGTAAGGGGAAGGAGCGTAAGGGGAGAGCGTGAGGAGGTAAAGGAGCGTAAGGGGGATAGTGTGAGGGGGAGAAGGTTCATAAGGGGGAGATTGTGAAGGGTAAAGGAGCGTAAGGGAGAGAGTGAGGGAGAGAAGGTGTATAAGGGGGAGAGTATGAGAGGGAGAAGGAGCGTAAGGGGGAGAGTGAGGGGGAGAAGGAGCGTAAGGGGGAGAGTGTGAGGGGGAGAAGGAGCATAAGGTGTAGAGTGTGAGGTAGAGGAGGAGCGTAAGGGGGAGAGCGTGAGGGGAAAAAGGAGCATAATGGGGAGAGGGTGAGGGGGAGAAGGAGCATAAGGGGGGGAGTGTGAGGGGAAGAAGGAGCGTAAGGGGGAGAGTGTGAGGGGGAGAATGAGCGTATGGGGGAGATTGTGAGGGTGAGAAGGAGCATAAGGGGGAGAGTGTGAGGGGGAGAAGGAGCGTTAGGGGGAGAGTGTGAATGGGAGAAGGAGTGTAAGGGGGAGATTGTGAGGGTGAGAAGGAGCATAAGGGGAGAGCGTGAGGGGGAGAAGGAGCGTAAGGGAGAGAGCGTGAGGGGAAAAAGGATCATAAGAGGAGAGCGTAAGGGGGAGAGGGTGAGGGGAGAAGGAGCGTAAGGGGGAGAGTGTGAGGGAGAGAAGGAGCATAAGGGGGAGAGTGTGAGTGGGAGAAGGAGTGGAAGGGGGAGAGTGAGAGGGGAAGAAGGAGCATAAGGGGTAGAGCGTGAGGGGGAGAAGGAGCATAATTAGTAGAGCATGAGGGGGAGTGTGTGAGGGGGAGAAGGAGCGTGAGGGGGAGAAGGAGCGTAAGGGGGATAGTGTGAGGGGGAGAAGGAATGTAAGGGGGAGAATGTGAGGGGGAGAAGGAGCGTGAGGGGGAGAAGGAGCGTAAGGGGGAGAGTGTGAGGGGGAAAAGTAGCGTAAGAGGAGAGCGTAAGGGGGAGAGCATGAGGGGGTAAAGGAGCAAAAGGGGGAGAGTGTGAGTTGAGAAGGAGCGTAAGGGGGAGAGTGTGAGGGGTAGAAGGAGAGTAAGGGGGAGAAGGAGCGTAAGGGGGAGAGCGTGAGGGGAAAAAGTAGCGTAAGGGCGAGAGCGTGAGGGGGTAAAGGAGCAAAAGGGGGAGAGTGTGAGGGGGAGAAGGAGCGTGAGGGGGAGAGGGGGAGGGGGAGAAGGAGTGTGAGGGGGAGAAGGAGCGTAAGGGGGAGAGTGTGAGGGGGAGAAGGAGCATAAGGGGAAGAGCGTGAGGGGGGAGGAGTGTGAGGGGGAGAGTGTAAGGGGGAGAGTGTATGGGGAAGAAGGAGCATAAGGGGGAGAGCGTGAGGAGGGAGAAGGAGTGTGAGGGGTAGAGTGTAAGGGGGAGAGTGTGAGGGGCAGAAGGAGCATAAGGGGGAGAGTGTGAGGGGGAGAAGCAGTGTGAGGGGGAGAAAGAGCGTAATGGGGAGAGTGTAAGGGGGAGAAGGAGCATAAGGGGGAGAGCGTGAGGGGGGAGAAGGAGTGTGAGGGGGAAAGTGTAAGGGGGAGAGTGTGAGGGGAAGAAGGAGCATAAGGCGGGGAGCGTGAGGGGAGAGAAGGAGTGTAAGGGGGAGAGCGTAAGGGGGAGAGCATGAGGGGGAGAAGTAGTGTAAGGGGGAGAGTGTAAGGGGGAGAAGGAGTGTAAGGGGGAGAGCGTGAGGGGAAAAAGTAGCATAAGAGGAGAGTGTGAGGGGAAGAGGAGCGTGAGGGGGAGAGTGTGAGGGGGAGAAGGAGCATAAGGTGGAGAGTGTGAGGGGGAGAAGGAGAGTGAGGGGTAGAGTGTGAGGGGGAGAATGAGCGTAAGGGGAGAGTGTGAGGGGGAGAAGGAGCATAAGGGGGAGAGTGTGAGTGGGAGATGGAGTGTAAGGGGGAGAGTGAGAGGGGAAGAAGGAGCATAAGGGGTAGAGCGTGAGGGGGAGAAGGAGCATAATTAGTAGAGCATGAGGGGGAGAGTGTGAGGGGGAGAAGGAGCGTGAGGGGGAGAAGGAGCGTAAGGGGGAGAGTGAGGGGGAGAAGGAGCGTAAGGGGGAGAGAGTGAGGGGGAGAAGGAGTGTAAGGGGGAGAATGTGAGGGGGAGAAGGAGCGTAAGGGGAGAGTGTGAGGAGGAGAATGAGAGTAAGGGGAAGAGTGTGAGGGGGAGGTGGAGCGTAAGAGGGGAGTGGGAGAAGGAACATAAGGGGGAGAGTGAGGGTTGAAGGAGTGTACAGGGGAGAGTGTGAGGAGCGTAAGGGGGGGAATGTGAGGGGGAGAAGGAGTGTAAGGGGAAAGTCTGAGGGTGAGAAGGAGTGTAAGGGGAGAGTGTGAGGGGGAGAAGGAGCGTAAGGGGAGAGTATGAGGGGGAGAAGGAGCATAAGGGGGATAGTGTGACGGGGAGAATGAGCGTAAGGGGGAGAGTGAGGGGGAGAAGGAGCGTAAGGGGGAGATTGTGAGGGAGAAAAGGATAATAAGGTGTAGAGTGTGAGGGAGAGAAGGGGCATAAGGGGGAGAGTGTGAGGGGGAGAAGGAGCGTTAGGGGGAGAGTGTAAGGGGGAGAGTGTGAGGGGAAGAAGGAGCATAAGGGAGAGAGCGTGAGGGGGGAGAAGGAGTGTGAGGGGGATAGTGTGTGGGGGAGAAGGCGCGTAAGGGGGATAGTGTGAGGGGGAGAAGGTTCATAAGGGGGAGATTGTGAGGGGTAAAGGAGCGTAAGGGAGAGAGTGAGGGAGAGAAGTTGTATAAGGGGGAGAGTATGAGAGGGAGAAGGAGCATAAGGGGGAGAGTGTAAGGGGAAGGAGCGTAAGGGGAGAGCGTGAGGAGGTAAAGGAGCGTAAGGGGGATAGTGTGAGGGGGAGAAGGTTCATAAGGGGGAGATTGTGAAGGGTAAAGGAGCGTAAGGGAGAGAGTGAGGGAGAGAAGGTGTATAAGGGGGAGAGTATGAGAGGGAGAAGGAGCGTAAGGGGGAGAGTGAGGGGGAGAAGGAGCGTAAGGGGGAGAGTGTGAGGGGGAGAAGGAGCATAAGGTGTAGAGTGTGAGGTAGAGGAGGAGCGTAAGGGGGAGAGCGTGAGGGGAAAAAGGAGCATAATGGGGAGAGGGTGAGGGGGAGAAGGAGCATAAGGGGGGGAGTGTGAGGGGAAGAAGGAGCGTAAGGGGGAGAGTGTGAGGGGGAGAATGAGCGTATGGGGGAGATTGTGAGGGTGAGAAGGAGCATAAGGGGGAGAGTGTGAGGGGGAGAAGGAGCGTTAGGGGGAGAGTGTGAATGGGAGAAGGAGTGTAAGGGGGAGATTGTGAGGGTGAGAAGGAGCATAAGGGGAGAGCGTGAGGGGGAGAAGGAGCGTAAGGGAGAGAGCGTGAGGGGAAAAAGGATCATAAGAGGAGAGCGTAAGGGGGAGAGGGTGAGGGGAGAAGGAGCGTAAGGGGGAGAGTGTGAGGGAGAGAAGGAGCATAAGGGGGAGAGTGTGAGTGGGAGAAGGAGTGGAAGGGGGAGAGTGAGAGGGGAAGAAGGAGCATAAGGGGTAGAGCGTGAGGGGGAGAAGGAGCATAATTAGTAGAGCATGAGGGGGAGTGTGTGAGGGGGAGAAGGAGCGTGAGGGGGAGAAGGAGCGTAAGGGGGAGTGTGAGGGGGAGAAGGAATGTAAGGGGGAGAATGTGAGGGGGAGAAGGAGCGTGAGGGGGAGAAGGAGCGTAAGGGGGAGAGTGTGAGGGGGAAAAGTAGCGTAAGAGGAGAGCGTAAGGGGGAGAGCATGAGGGGGTAAAGGAGCAAAAGGGGGAGAGTGTGAGTTGAGAAGGAGCGTAAGGGGGAGAGTGTGAGGGGTAGAAGGAGAGTAAGGGGGAGAAGGAGCGTAAGGGGGAGAGCGTGAGGGGAAAAAGTAGCGTAAGGGCGAGAGCGTGAGGGGGTAAAGGAGCAAAAGGGGGAGAGTGTGAGGGGGAGAAGGAGCGTGAGGGGGAGAGGGGGAGGGGGAGAAGGAGTGTGAGGGGGAGAAGGAGCGTAAGGGGGAGAGTGTGAGGGGGAGAAGGAGCATAAGGGGAAGAGCGTGAGGGGGGAGGAGTGTGAGGGGGAGAGTGTAAGGGGGAGAGTGTATGGGGAAGAAGGAGCATAAGGGGGAGAGCGTGAGGAGGGAGAAGGAGTGTGAGGGGTAGAGTGTAAGGGGGAGAGTGTGAGGGGCAGAAGGAGCATAAGGGGGAGAGTGTGAGGGGGAGAAGCAGTGTGAGGGGGAGAAAGAGCGTAATGGGGAGAGTGTAAGGGGGAGAAGGAGCATAAGGGGGAGAGCGTGAGGGGGGAGAAGGAGTGTGAGGGGGAAAGTGTAAGGGGGAGAGTGTGAGGGGAAGAAGGAGCATAAGGCGGGGAGCGTGAGGGGAGAGAAGGAGTGTAAGGGGGAGAGCGTAAGGGGGAGAGCATGAGGGGGAGAAGTAGTGTAAGGGGGAGAAGGAGTGTAAGGGGGAGAGCGTGAGGGGAAAAAGTAGCATAAGAGGAGAGTGTGAGGGGAAGAGGAGCGTGAGGGGGAGAGTGTGAGGGGGAGAAGGAGCATAAGGTGGAGAGTGTGAGGGGGAGAAGGAGAGTGAGGGGTAGAGTGTGAGGGGGAGAATGAGCGTAAGGGGAGAGTGTGAGGGGGAGAAGGAGCATAAGGTGGAGAGTGTGAGGGGGAGAAGGAGAGTGAGGGGGAGAGTGTGAGGGGGAGAATGAGCGTAAGGGGGAGAGTGTGAGGGGGAGGAGCATAAGGTGGAGAGTGTGAGGGGGAGAAGGAGAGTGAGGGGGAGAGTGTGAGCGGGAGAAGGAGCAAGAGGGGGAGAGTGTGAGGGGGAGAAGGAGCATGAGGGGAGAGCGTGAAGGGATAGTGAGGGGGAGAAGGAGCGTAAGTGGGATAGTGAGTGGGAGAAGGAGCATAAGGTGGAGAGTGTGAGGGGGAGAAGGAGAGTGAGGGGAAAAGGAGAGTGAGGGGGAGAGTGTGAGTGGGAGATTGAGCGAAAGGGGGAGAGTGTGAGGGGGAGAAGGAGCATAAGGGGGAGAAGGAGCGAAAGGAGAGATCATGAGGGGTAGAAGGAGCGTAAGGGGGATAGTGTGAGGGGGAGAAGGAGCATAAGGGGGAGAGTGTGAGGGGGAGAAGGAGCATAAGGGGGAGAGTGTGAGTGGGAGAAGGAGCATAAGGCGGAGAGTGTGAGGGGGAGAAGGAGATTGAGGGGGAGACTGTGAGGGGGAGAAGGAGAGTGAGGGGGAGAGTGTGAGTGGGAGAAGGAGCGAAAGGGGGGGAGTGTGAGGGGGAGAAGGAGCGTAAGGGGAGAGTGTGAGGGGGAGGAGCGTAAGGGGGAGAGTGTGAGGGGGAGGAGCGTAATGGGGAGAGTGTGAGGGGGAGAAGGATCATAAGGGGGAGAGTGTGAGGGGGAGAAGGAGCATAAGGGAGAGAGCATGAGGGGGGAGAAGGAGTGTAAGCAGGAGAGTGTGAGGGGGAGGAGGAGCGTAAGGGAGAGAGCGTGAGGGGGGAGAAGGAGTGTAAGCGGGAGAGTGTGAGGGGGAGAAGGAGCGTAAGGGGAGAGTGTTAGGGGAAGGAGCGTAAGGGGAGAGCATGAGGGGTTAAAGGAGCGTAAGGGGGAGAGTGTGTGGGGGAGAAGGAGCGTAAGGGGAGAGCGTGAGGGGGTAAAGGAGCGTAAGGGGGATAGTGAGGGGAAAAGGAGAATAAGGGGGAGAGTGTGAGTGGGAGAAGGAGCATAAGGTGGAGATTGTGAGGGGGGAGAAGGTGCGTAAGGGGGAGAGTGTGAGGGGGAGAAGAAGTGTAAGTGGGAGAGTGAGGGGGAGAAGGAGCGTAAGGGGGAGAGCGTGAGGGGGGAGAAGGTGCGTAAGGGGGAGAGTGTGAGGGGGAGAAGGAGTGTAAGGGGGAGAGTGAGGGGGAGAAGGAGCGTAAGGGAGAGAGCGTGAGGGGGAGAGGGTTCATAAGGGGGAGAGTGTGAGGGGGAGAATGAGCGTAAGGGGGAGATTGTGAGGGTGAGAAGGAGCATAAGGGGGAGAGTGAGGGGGAGAAGGAGTGTTAGGGGGAGAGTGTGAGTGGGAGAAGGGGTGTAAGGTGGAGAGCGTGAGGGGGAGAAGGAGAGTAAGGGAGAGAGCGTGAGGGGGAAAAGGATCATAAGAGGAGAGCGTAAGGGGGAGAGGGTGAGGGGAGAAGGAGCATAAGGGGGAGAGTGTGAGTGGGAGATGGAGTGTAAGGGGGAGAGTGAGAGGGGAAGAAGGAGCATAAGGGGTAGAGCGTGAGGGGGAGAAGGAGCATAATTAGTAGAGCATGAGGGGGAGAGTGTGAGGGGGAGAAGGAGCGTGAGGGGGAGAAGGAGCGTAAGGGGGAGAGTGAGGGGGAGAAGGAGCGTAAGGGGGAGAGAGTGAGGGGGAGAAGGAGTGTAAGGGGGAGAATGTGAGGGGGAGAAGGAGCGTAAGGGGAGAGTGTGAGGAGGAGAATGAGAGTAAGGGGAAGAGTGTGAGGGGGAGGTGGAGCGTAAGAGGGGAGTGGGAGAAGGAACATAAGGGGGAGAGTGAGGGTTGAAGGAGTGTACAGGGGAGAGTGTGAGGAGCGTAAGGGGGGGAATGTGAGGGGGAGAAGGAGTGTAAGGGGAAAGTCTGAGGGTGAGAAGGAGTGTAAGGGGAGAGTGTGAGGGGGAGAAGGAGCGTAAGGGGAGAGTATGAGGGGGAGAAGGAGCATAAGGGGGATAGTGTGACGGGGAGAATGAGCGTAAGGGGGAGAGTGAGGGGGAGAAGGAGCGTAAGGGGGAGATTGTGAGGGAGAAAAGGATAATAAGGTGTAGAGTGTGAGGGAGAGAAGGGGCATAAGGGGGAGAGTGTGAGGGGGAGAAGGAGCGTTAGGGGGAGAGTGTAAGGGGGAGAGTGTGAGGGGAAGAAGGAGCATAAGGGAGAGAGCGTGAGGGGGGAGAAGGAGTGTGAGGGGGATAGTGTGTGGGGGAGAAGGCGCGTAAGGGGGATAGTGTGAGGGGGAGAAGGTTCATAAGGGGGAGATTGTGAGGGGTAAAGGAGCGTAAGGGAGAGAGTGAGGGAGAGAAGTTGTATAAGGGGGAGAGTATGAGAGGGAGAAGGAGCATAAGGGGGAGAGTGTAAGGGGAAGGAGCGTAAGGGGAGAGCGTGAGGAGGTAAAGGAGCGTAAGGGGGATAGTGTGAGGGGGAGAAGGTTCATAAGGGGGAGATTGTGAAGGGTAAAGGAGCGTAAGGGAGAGAGTGAGGGAGAGAAGGTGTATAAGGGGGAGAGTATGAGAGGGAGAAGGAGCGTAAGGGGGAGAGTGAGGGGGAGAAGGAGCGTAAGGGGGAGAGTGTGAGGGGGAGAAGGAGCATAAGGTGTAGAGTGTGAGGTAGAGGAGGAGCGTAAGGGGGAGAGCGTGAGGGGAAAAAGGAGCATAATGGGGAGAGGGTGAGGGGGAGAAGGAGCATAAGGGGGGGAGTGTGAGGGGAAGAAGGAGCGTAAGGGGGAGAGTGTGAGGGGGAGAATGAGCGTATGGGGGAGATTGTGAGGGTGAGAAGGAGCATAAGGGGGAGAGTGTGAGGGGGAGAAGGAGCGTTAGGGGGAGAGTGTGAATGGGAGAAGGAGTGTAAGGGGGAGATTGTGAGGGTGAGAAGGAGCATAAGGGGAGAGCGTGAGGGGGAGAAGGAGCGTAAGGGAGAGAGCGTGAGGGGAAAAAGGATCATAAGAGGAGAGCGTAAGGGGGAGAGGGTGAGGGGAGAAGGAGCGTAAGGGGGAGAGTGTGAGGGAGAGAAGGAGCATAAGGGGGAGAGTGTGAGTGGGAGAAGGAGTGGAAGGGGGAGAGTGAGAGGGGAAGAAGGAGCATAAGGGGTAGAGCGTGAGGGGGAGAAGGAGCATAATTAGTAGAGCATGAGGGGGAGTGTGTGAGGGGGAGAAGGAGCGTGAGGGGGAGAAGGAGCGTAAGGGGGAGTGTGAGGGGGAGAAGGAATGTAAGGGGGAGAATGTGAGGGGGAGAAGGAGCGTGAGGGGGAGAAGGAGCGTAAGGGGGAGAGTGTGAGGGGGAAAAGTAGCGTAAGAGGAGAGCGTAAGGGGGAGAGCATGAGGGGGTAAAGGAGCAAAAGGGGGAGAGTGTGAGTTGAGAAGGAGCGTAAGGGGGAGAGTGTGAGGGGTAGAAGGAGAGTAAGGGGGAGAAGGAGCGTAAGGGGGAGAGCGTGAGGGGAAAAAGTAGCGTAAGGGCGAGAGCGTGAGGGGGTAAAGGAGCAAAAGGGGGAGAGTGTGAGGGGGAGAAGGAGCGTGAGGGGGAGAGGGGGAGGGGGAGAAGGAGTGTGAGGGGGAGAAGGAGCGTAAGGGGGAGAGTGTGAGGGGGAGAAGGAGCATAAGGGGAAGAGCGTGAGGGGGGAGGAGTGTGAGGGGGAGAGTGTAAGGGGGAGAGTGTATGGGGAAGAAGGAGCATAAGGGGGAGAGCGTGAGGAGGGAGAAGGAGTGTGAGGGGTAGAGTGTAAGGGGGAGAGTGTGAGGGGCAGAAGGAGCATAAGGGGGAGAGTGTGAGGGGGAGAAGCAGTGTGAGGGGGAGAAAGAGCGTAATGGGGAGAGTGTAAGGGGGAGAAGGAGCATAAGGGGGAGAGCGTGAGGGGGGAGAAGGAGTGTGAGGGGGAAAGTGTAAGGGGGAGAGTGTGAGGGGAAGAAGGAGCATAAGGCAGGGAGCGTGAGGGGAGAGAAGGAGTGTAAGGGGGAGAGCGTAAGGGGGAGAGCATGAGGGGGAGAAGTAGTGTAAGGGGGAGAGTGTAAGGGGGAGAAGGAGTGTAAGGGGGAGAGCGTGAGGGGAAAAAGTAGCATAAGAGGAGAGTGTGAGGGGAAGAGGAGCGTGAGGGGGAGAGTGTGAGGGGGAGAAGGAGCATAAGGTGGAGAGTGTGAGGGGGAGAAGGAGAGTGAGGGGTAGAGTGTGAGGGGGAGAATGAGCGTAAGGGGAGAGTGTGAGGGGGAGAAGGAGCATAAGGTGGAGAGTGTGAGGGGGAGAAGGAGAGTGAGGGGGAGAGTGTGAGGGGGAGAATGAGCGTAAGGGGGAGAGTGTGAGGGGGAGGAGCATAAGGTGGAGAGTGTGAGGGGGAGAAGGAGAGTGAGGGGGAGAGTGTGAGCGGGAGAAGGAGCAAGAGGGGGAGAGTGTGAGGGGGAGAAGGAGCATGAGGGGAGAGCGTGAAGGGATAGTGAGGGGGAGAAGGAGCGTAAGTGGGATAGTGAGTGGGAGAAGGAGCATAAGGTGGAGAGTGTGAGGGGGAGAAGGAGAGTGAGGGGAAAAGGAGAGTGAGGGGGAGAGTGTGAGTGGGAGATTGAGCGAAAGGGGGAGAGTGTGAGGGGGAGAAGGAGCATAAGGGGGAGAAGGAGCGAAAGGAGAGATCATGAGGGGTAGAAGGAGCGTAAGGGGGATAGTGTGAGGGGGAGAAGGAGCATAAGGGGGAGAGTGTGAGGGGGAGAAGGAGCATAAGGGGGAGAGTGTGAGTGGGAGAAGGAGCATAAGGCGGAGAGTGTGAGGGGGAGAAGGAGATTGAGGGGGAGACTGTGAGGGGGAGAAGGAGAGTGAGGGGGAGAGTGTGAGTGGGAGAAGGAGCGAAAGGTGGGGAGTGTGAGGGGGAGAAGGAGCGTAAGGGGAGAGTGTGAGGGGGAGGAGCGTAAGGGGGAGAGTGTGAGGGGGAGGAGCGTAATGGGGAGAGTGTGAGGGGGAGAAGGATCATAAGGGGGAGAGTGTGAGGGGGAGAAGGAGCATAAGGGAGAGAGCATGAGGGGGGAGAAGGAGTGTAAGCAGGAGAGTGTGAGGGGGAGGAGGAGCGTAAGGGAGAGAGCGTGAGGGGGGAGAAGGAGTGTAAGCGGGAGAGTGTGAGGGGGAGAAGGAGCGTAAGGGGAGAGTGTTAGGGGAAGGAGCGTAAGGGGAGAGCATGAGGGGTTAAAGGAGCGTAAGGGGGAGAGTGTGTGGGGGAGAAGGAGCGTAAGGGGAGAGCGTGAGGGGGTAAAGGAGCGTAAGGGGGATAGTGAGGGGAAAAGGAGAATAAGGGGGAGAGTGTGAGTGGGAGAAGGAGCATAAGGTGGAGAGTGTGAGGGGGAGAAGGAGAGTGAGGGGGAGAAGGAGCGAAAGGGGGAGAGTGTGAGGGGAGAAGGAGCATAAGAGGAGAGCGGGAGGGGGAGAAGGAGCGTAAGAGGAGAGCGGGAGGGGGAGAAGGAGCGTAAGGGGAAGAGCATTGGGGTAAGGGAGCGCAAGGGGGATAGCGTGAGGGGGTAAAGGAGCGTAAAGTGGAGAGTGTGAGGGGAGAAGCAGCGTAAGGGGGAGAGTGTGAGGGGGAGAAGGAGTGTAAGGGGGAGAGTGTGAGGGGAGAAGCAGCGTAAGGGGGAGAGTGTGAGGGGGAGAAGGAGTGTAAGGGGGAGAGTGTGAGGGGGAGAAGGAGCGTAAGGGGGAGAGTGTAAGGGGGAGAAGGAGCATAAGGTGGAAAGTGTGAGGGGGAGAAGGAGAGTAAGGGGGAGAATGTGAGGGGGAGAAGGAGTATAAGGGGGAGTGTGAGGGGGAGAAGGAGCGTAAGGGGAGAGTGTGAGGGGGAGAAGGAGCGTAAGGGGGAGAGTGTGAGGGGGAGAAGGAGCGTAAGGGGGAGAGTGTCTGGGAGAAGAAGCGTAAGGGGGAGAGTGTGAGGGGGAGAAGGAGCGTAAGGTGGAGAGCGTGAGGGAAAGAATGAACGCAAGGGGGAGAGTGTGAGGGGGAGAAGGAGCGTAAGGGGGAGAGTGTGAGGGGGAGAAGGAGCGTAAGGGGGAGAGCGTGATGGGGTAAATTAGCGTAAGGGGAGAGTGTGAGGGGGAGAAGGAGCGTAAGGTGGAGAGCGTGAGGGAAAGAATGAACGCAAGGGGGAGAGTGTGAGGGGGAGAAGGAGCGTAAGGGGGAGAGTGTGAGGGGGAGAAGGAGCGTAAGGGGGGAGAGCGTGATGGGGTAAATTAGCGTAAGGGGAGAGTGTGAGGGGGAGAAGGAGCGTAAGGTGGAGAGCGTGAGGGAAAGAATGAACGCAAGGGGGAGAGTGTGAGGGGGAGAAGGAGCGTAAGGGGGAGAGTGTGAGGGGGAGAAGGAGCGTAAGGGGGAGAGCGTGATGGGGTAAATTAGCGTAAGGGGAGAGTGTGAGGGGGAGAAGGAGCATTAGGGGAGCGTGTGAGGGGGAGGAGCGTGAGGGGGAGAAGGAGCGTAAGGGGGAGAGTGTGAGGGGGAGAAAGGGCGTAAGGTGGAGAGTGTGAGGGGGAGAAGGAGATTGAGGGGGAGAATGTGAGGGGGAGAAGGAGCGTAAGGGGGAGAGCGTGAGGGGGTAAATTAGCGTAAGGGGGAGAGTGTGAGGGAAGGAGTGTAAGAGGGAGAGAAGGATCGTAAGGGGGTGAAGGAGCGTAAAGGAAAGAGTGTGAGGGGGAGAAGGAGCCTTAGGGGAGAGTGTGAGGGGGAGAAGGAGAGTGAGGGGGAGAGTGTGAGGGGGAGAAGGAGAGAGTGGGAGAAGGAGAGTGGGGGGAGAGTGTGAAGGAGAAAAGGAGTTTAAGGGGGAGAGTGTGAGTGGGAGAGGGAGCGTAAAAGGGGCAGTGAGGGATGAGGGAGACAGGGTGACAGACAGGGGGTGAGGGTTGGGGTTCCCCAGAATTTAAAAATCATATTCTGGGGTTTCCTAACCAAAAAAAGTTCACACGGCATTCAGCATCCTTGTACAATATGCGTAATGTTGGGTATTATGTGCTATTTTTCAAATATACTTTTGAAACATGTATATATTACGTTGCCATCCATCAGGGCAGCGAAACAGCAAAGAGAGGCAGCACTCAGAGGTAAGTGTACAAAGAATTGTACTGTAGCAGACACAAAAATCTGACTTTCGATTCTCTCTCTCTCTCTCTCTCTCTTTATATAGTATACACTGTGTGTGTGATATATATATATATATATATATATATATATATATATATATACGCACAGATAAACAGATACACATGCACGCATAAATATGCGCACGCACACAGATGCACAGATAAGCGCACACACAAATACACACACACAGACACACACTAATGGAATATGAAAATTGACAGATCTAATATAACAAGTGACTGACATACGCAGGGTTAAAAAGAAAAGAGACAGTCGGATACACACAGAGAAGTGATCATATGGATAACCTGTATCGGTGACAGACTTCAGGAGAAATTATATGACCCAAATTATTGAGGAACCAACCAGGAGAGGGGCAATACTGGATTTGTTCATATCAAACAATGTAGAGGTAATAACAAATATTCAAGTCCTGGGACATTTGGGTAACAGTGATCATAACATGGTCTCATTTGAAATAAATTATCAAAAAACAGATTACAGGCATACCCCGGTTTAAGGACACTCGCGAGTAAGTACATACAGTATCGCCCAATAGGCAAACTGCATCTCACGCATGCGCCTGTTTCACGTCCTGAACAGCTCCCTACCTGTACCGAAGCTGTGCACAAGCGGGGAGACTATAGAGCCTGTTACAAATGCGTAATTTACATCAGTTATGCACGTATATGACGATTGCAGTACAGTACATGCATCGATAAGTGGGAAAAAGGTAGTGCTTCACTTTAAGTACATTTTCACTTTACATACATGCTTCGGTCCCATTGCGTACGCTAATGCGGGGTATGCCTGTACTTGGGTTTAACAAAGACCTTAAACTTTGGAAAGGCAGATTTTAATAAACTGAGGTCTAATCTAGTAGTAATACAATGGGATGATGTTTTTGCAGGGAAAAATGTAGAAGATAAATGGGCAGTTTTTAAAACATTGTTAGAAAAGCACACTTATCAGTGTATACCCTTGGGTAATAAGTATAAAAGAAATAACTCAAAACCAATGTGGCTAAATAAACAGGTAGGGGAGGAAATGGACAAGAAGAGGAAGGCGTTTAGATTCTTTAAGTCAGAAGGGACGGAGACATCTTATCAGGATTATAAGGAATGTAACAAAAATTGCAAAAGGGCAATCAAATTAGCAAAAATGGATAATGAAAAAAGGATTGCAATAGAAAGTAAGGTCAACCCTAAAAAGTTCTTTCAGTACCTTAATAACAAAAAAATGAGAAAAGAAAATATAGGACCCTTTCAGTGTGAGATGGGTAGGCAGATTATTGGAGATAAGGAAAAAGCTGAGGAATTAAACAAATTCTTTGCCTCTGTGTTTACCAGGGAAGAATCAAATTCAATAGTAGTGCCGCAGGAGGAAGCCACAACCTCCACATTAATGAGCAATTGGTTAACTGAGGAAGAAGTTCATAAGCGACTTGAAAAAATGAAAGTAAATAAGGCACCTGGCCCCGATGGCATACAGCCAAGAGTTCTCAAGGAGTTAAGCTCAGTAATAGCCAAACCATTATATTTAATATTCAAGGACTCCATTTCCACAGGCTCAGTACCACAAGATTGGCATAAAGCAGATGTGGTGCCTATATTTAAAAAGGGAGCTAGATCACAACCGGGAAATTACAGACCTGTAAGCCTGACTTCAATAGTAGGGAAACTACTTGAAGGTTTAATACGGGATAATATTCAGGAATACCTAATGGAAAACAAAATTATTAGTAATAGTCAGCATGGATTTATGAAGGATAGATCTTGCCAAACTAACCTTATTTGTTTCTTTGAGGAGGTAAGTAGGAATTTAGACCAGGGTAATGCAGTTGATGTGGTCTACTTAGATTTTGCAAAGGCTTTTGATACGGTTTCACACAAGAGGTTGGTGTACAAAATAAAGAAAATTGTACTCACTAATAATATATGCACCTGGATTGAAAACTGGTTAAAGGACAGACAACAGAGGGTTGTCATAAATGGAACTTTTTCAGGTTGGGCTAAAGTCGTGAGTGGAGTACCTCAGGGATCGGTTTCATCACTCACAGGTTTTTTACCTCCCACAACGGACATTGACTGAGCTCTATTCCAATTGCCTGATTTTGGGGCTTTCTTGTAAGTTCCCATTGCATCTGTGTGTTCCATGATGTTTGCTCACTAAATCCATTTGTTGTCCTTTCAATCCGTGCAGCAATTCTTTATTGTCCTCTCTCCATGTCCCCATTATAGTTATAGGGTTATCATAATTTCATCACACAGTGTTGCACTATCATCTGTGTGATGCTTTGTCCCTTTATGTTCACCCGGTGTACTGCGCTCCCTGACTTCTCGACAATGCAACTAGTAAAGGATCAACAAGGAAGATCCATTGAAGGTTGAGCTACAATTGAACACTGGTTGTATATTTTATTTTCTCCTTTTTTCTTTTTATTGTTGCCTCACCCTTATTGTTGGTTCACCATTGTATGTCCTTTTTCCCTACCTGGAACACCCTCAGGAGTGCCTGGTGATTTCCGTGTTCTTTTATCAAACGGGCAATGGATGGAAGGGAAGTAAACATAATTATGCCCCTTTACAAAGCACTAGTAAGACCACACCTTGAATATGGAGTACAATTTTGGGCACCAAATCCTAAGAAAAGACATTATGGAACTAGAGAGAGTGCAGAGAAGAGCCACCAAATTAATAAAGGGGGTGGACAATCTAACTTATGAGGAGAGGCTAGCTACACAGCAGGGGGTTCCTGCAAACTGAATGGGACTGCAGGGACCCCTGCTGTGTCAATCCGATGGGCCATTAAGAATTTTACAGAAATGTTGAGTCAATTACTGTGAGACTGCCCCAGAATCTCCAAGGAATTTCTCCGGTAAGCGTTCTAATACTGGTGGCTGCATCAGTAAATTATTTTTAGTTACATTAGAAAAGAGGCGTCTAAGAGGGGATATGATAACTATATACAGTACAAATATATTCAGGGACAATACATGGAGCTTTCAAAAGACCTATTCATCCCACGGGCAGTACTAAGGACTCGGGCCATCCCTTAAGGTTGGAGGAAAGGAAATTTCACCAGCAACAAAGGAAAGGGTTCTTTACAGTAAGGGCAGTTAAAATGTGGAATTCATTACCCATGGAGACTGTGATGGCAGATACAATAGATTTGTTCAAAAAAAGGTTGGATATCTTTTTAGATGGGAAAGGTATACAGGGATATACCAAATAAGTATACAGTACATGGGAAGGATGTTGATCCAGGGATTAATCCAATAGCCAATTCTTGGAGTCCGGAAGGAATTAATTTTTCCCCTTAATGGGGTTTTTTGTTTGCCTTCCTCTGGATCAATAAGTAAGTATAGATATAGGATAAAGTATCTGTTGTCTAAATTTAGCATAGGTTGAACTTTATGGACCTACATCTTTTTTCAACCTCATCTACGATGTAACTATGTAAGTTACAATAAAAGCCAGACAAACACTCCGGGTATCAACGTTTTATTTAAACACCTGAAATCTTGACCCTCCGCCTGCAGTTTGGGAAAGGCAGAGGTTTTGGGATCTGTGTGTGTGGGGTTTACTGTGTCTGGGGAGACCCCTAAATGTTCTGTGTGACCCCTAAATGTTCTCTCTGTGT
Source organism: Ascaphus truei (assembly GCF_040206685.1). NCBI lineage: Eukaryota > Metazoa > Chordata > Amphibia > Anura > Ascaphidae > Ascaphus > Ascaphus truei. Next base: position 318,952 of record NW_027457064.1, read on the forward strand.
TTGGGAAGACCCCTAAATGTTCTCTCTGTGTTTGGGAAGACCCCTAAATGTTCTGTGTGACCCCTAAATGTTCTCTCTGTGTTTGTGAAGACCCCTAAATGTTCCCCAGTGTCGCTCGCTTCAAAATAACCCAGAAAAGTAGCCTTGAGCCCTCGGTGACAGGGCGCTATGCCCAGAGGGACTAGGCTCCCCTTACCTGTGAGTGTGGACTGCGTCCCCCCTGGCCTCTCCCCCCCTCTGGCAGCAGGGCTGACGTGGCAGGGGGAAGGGCCAGGGAGGTTAGAAATAGACAGAGGCAGGGGCACGGGGTCAGTCTGCACCCGGGCATGAGATTCCCGCCCACTCTGCCCTTTAATGTGAATACTGTTACATATGTTGGTTGTACGTGTTTAAAATAAAAAAAGTAATAAATAAATAACTAGAATTTATACTGACTTTGTGTTAGTAACTCCCTTAACTTCTCCAACAGCTGTTGAGTTCCCCTTTGGCGCTTAACGTGTTAGAAACACGTGTCACTATTTCTCTGCATTAATTTGCAGGTCATTGGAAGAGTTGCACAGTGACAGCAATTTGTACACTCACCATCTTCGCCCGAGCCGGCTCCTCCTTTTCAGCCATTGTTTGCTCCTCCTGGCTGAATTGCGGCTGCGGTCTTATCCCCTCTCTGCCTCCGATCTGTATGAAGGACAATGCTTTTAGAGATATTCTGGGCCCTTCCAACTCCCCAATCGGACCCTTCCTCTCCCTGACCTTGCAGCGCACAGTTTTACCTGCTATGATGCCTCTCAGCATACCATGGTAACTCATTCTGAACATACATGTGTCCTTTCTACATGTTACTAAGCTTGTATGACCAGGGCCGCAGACAGGTTTCCTGGGGCCCAGGACTAGAGCTTCCACCGGGGCCCCCCACCCACGTGTTGGCGACATTGCGAGCACCCTCTCCCCCCATTTTCTCTTACACTGACCCCTTCTCACACACCACCTCGCTCTCTCATCCCCCTCTTACACTCCCACCTCTGTCTGTCAGTCTCCCCTTCTCTCTTACACCCCTCTGTCTCAAACTCCCCCTCTGATCCCACACTACAGTACATAACCCCCATCCCCAGTACACTCACACAATAAGTCCCCTCCCCAAATACACACACATACACAGTAAGCGCCCCTTCCCAAATACACAAACACAATACGCACCCCCCCCCAAATTAACAATGGCACAAATGAATTAGCTTATAATTAAAAATTCGTAGAGCGTTGGATCCCTTTTTTACTGACCCCTCCTCAAATACACACACATACTGTACAGAGTAAGCGCACCTTCCCAAATGCACACAAACACACACACACACACACAATAAGCCCCCCTTCCCAAATACACACACATACACAATAAGTGCCCCTTCCCAAATACACACATACACAATAAGCCCGCCTTCCCAAATACACACACACAATAAATACCCTTCCCAAATACACACACACACACACACACACACACACACACACACACACACACACACACACACACACACACACACACACACACACACACACACACACACACACACACACACACACACACACACACACACACACACACACACAATAAAGACCCCTCCTGAAATACACACACACTAAGCCCGCTCCCTAAAGGTTGTCCTTTAATCAGATCTTACCCGAGGTGTCTCTCTCTCCCTGGGGAAAGTGCGCCTTTACGCTGGGAGGCTCCTTCCGCTCTGAAATGTCCAAGTATCCGCTCTACAAGTAGCTCACGTTGGGAGAAAACTCCTTGCAGACGCAGTCAGCAGCTGTGCAGGTTATTGCAGTCAGCAGCAAGTGATAACAGCACAAGCCCAGTGACACAGGGCTCAGGTACAGGGCGGTTGGGCTGTAACCACGGAAATCAGGTAGCACATAAACATGGCATTTTTTGAGCTGTAGAATGATGATGTGCGTCACATTCTGGGCTCAGCCCCTGAGCTCTCTCAGCTGCTACCAGCGTGTGATAATAGGAGAGATCCCTATACTGGGATGTGAGAAGAAACATGGTGGCCATTTACTGTAATACTGTGTCCCATAACCTGCTGTATATGAAGTGTCATTTACACTCATTAGTAAAGACGCTAAACATTGAAAAATAGCTTCTGGCAGCTTGGCTCATTTTCTCTACAAATGTTCAATGAGAAAGTTGAATTAAACATCTTGTGATTTTTCAAACGGGCTAAAGTGTTAAAATAAACCCTCTGGGGGGTAAGAGCTTTACCCAAGGCCGTGATCATACCAAAAGCTGCGGCCGCGCGCTCCCTCAGGGCGATGCGCCCGCCCCAAATCTGCACTGCAGGCAGGCGGCATCGAGAGGTGACAGGGAGGCGCAGCCATGACATCACACGAGCGCTTCGCCCTCATTGGCTGAACCGCTCAGTGACGCGTCGCCCGGCAAGATCAAATTCTGAGGTCTGTTCTAAATTGGAGGGCGTGATGGTGCGGGCGGTTACTGCGCGCTCATTGTAATGCTGTAGTGTGTAAGGCCTCGTTCAGGGTGCAGGCTTCGGAGGGAGGGCGTGCTGCCGTGCGAGCTGCCGTGGGACACAAAGTATTCAAATTGAATACTGGTTGTCAGGGTAGCAGCTGCCCTGTCTCCGAAGCCCGGCGTTGACGCTGAATACAGTTTCAATAAACGAAAAAATCGTTTTTTGAAGCTGCAGCAGCGTCACTGGGACCTCGGCAGCCAATGAAATCATTCTTGAGAATGATTTCATGCCTGCAACTGGGATCCCTAAGCTGCCGTCTGTAGCCCCCTCGCTGCCTCCTCAACTCCTGAAAAAGTCTGCTGGGGATGGACACACATCGCCCAGCAGACTGCCGCCCTCCCGAACGCCCTCCCTCCAACTCCTGCCTCTGCCACCCTGAATGAGGCCTTATGGCGGCGCGCGGTCCGACGCTTTAGGCCTTCAGCAGAGGTCGGCAACCTGTGGCCCCCGAGCCGCACGCGGCTCTTTCCGCCCCTACTCGCGTCTCTCTGCAGGTTGCCGACCCACAGCTGCTGCCTCTCCCCCTCACTATCCTGCGGCAAACCTAATATGATCCACAGAGGGGGCCTGCTGGGAGGTGTCCGTGCCGGTGCCTGACTGGTAGAAGGGAGGTTCCCCTGACAGGCACCTCTGTGGGCACCTTTCAGCAGGAAGCTCGGCAGGCCCCCTCCACAGGCCTCTAACAGGCCCCCTCCCTCCTCCAGGGCAGCAGCTCACTCAGATCCTCCCTATCCCTGTCCCCCCTCTCTCTCATCCACTATCCCTGTCCCCCCTCTCTCTCATCCACTATCCCTGTCCCCTCTCTCTCTCATCCACTATCCCTGTCCCCTCTCTCTCTCATCCACTATCCCTGTCCCCTCTCTCTCTCATCCACTATCCCTGTCCCCTCTCTCTCTCATCCACTATCCCTGTCCCCTCTCTCTCTCATCCACTATCCCTGTCCCCTCTCTCTCTCATCCACTATCCCTGCCCCCTCTCTCTCATCCACTATCCCTGTCCCCTCTCTCTCTCATCCACTATCCCTGTCCCCTCTCTCTCATCCACTATTCCTGTCCCCTCTCTCTCTCATCCACTATCCCTGTCCCCCCTCTCTCTCATCCACTATCCCTGTCCCCCCTTTCTCATCCACTATCCCTGTCCCCCCTCTCTCTCATCCACTATCCCTGTCCCCTCTCTCTCTCATCCACTATTCCTGTCCCCTCTCTCTCTCATCCACTATCCCTGTCCCCTCTCTCTCATCCACTATTCCTGTCCCCTCTCTCTCTCATCCACTATCCCTGTCCCCCCTCTCTCTCATCCACTATCCCTGTCCCCCCTTTCTCATCCACTATCCCTGTCCCCCCTCTCTCTCATCCACTATCCCTGTCCCCTCTCTCTCTCATCCACTATCCCTGTCCCCTCTCTCTCTCATCCACTATCCCTGTCCCCTCTCTCTCTCATCCACTATCCCTGTCCCCTCTCTCTCTCATCCACTATCCCTGTCCCCTCTCTCTCTCATCCACTATCTCTGTCCCCTTTCTCTCTCTCACGCATCCCCTATCCCTGTCCCCCCTTTCTCATTCAATATCCCTACCCCCCCTCTATCTCTCATCCACTATTTCTGTTCCCCCTCTCTCTCTCATCCACTATCCCTGTCCCCCCTTTCTCATCCAATATCCATGTCCCCTCTCTATCTCTCATCCACTATTTCTGTTCCCCCTCTCTCTCTCATCCACTATCCCTGTTCCCCGTCTCATCCAATATCCCTGTCCCCCCTCTCTCATCCACTATCCCTGTTCCCCCTCTCTTTCTCATCCACTATCCCTGTTCCCCCTCTCTCCCTCTCATCCAATATCCCTGTCCCCCCTCTCTCTCACTATCCCTGCCTCTCTCTCTCATCCAATATCCCTGTCCCCTCTCTCCCAATATCCCTGCCTCTCTCTCTCATCCAATATCCCTGTCCCCTCTCTCCCAATATCCCTGTCCCCTCTCTCATCCACTATCCCTGTCCCCCCTCTCTCCCACTGCCCCCTCTCTCTCTCATCCAATATCCCTCCTCTCTCTCATCCACTATCCCTGCCTCCCCCCTCTCGCTCTCCCCTGTCTCCCCTGCTCCCCCTTCTCCTCTCCTTCCTCCCCTCCCTCTCCTCTCCCTCTGTCTCTCCCAATATCTCGTTTTCCCACCCCTAAGGAACACACACAGTGCGCTGTGCAGTGTGGGGTTTAATGGGGGGAGGAGGGAGGGGGGGTGAGATGTGGGGATTACAAAGGTAAATTGGGGGGGATTAATCGGGGAGGGGGGTGTTAGGCTGCTCCTTAAATTTGTCCTGGGCCCCATGATTTCTATTGGCGGATATATATTCCAATAAAGAATTTCACTTGTGAGCACATTCACATGTCTTAGACAGGTCTGCAACCCTAATTCTTTATGGGACTCTTATCTCCGTTGGAACCTCACAGGTTTATATATTCTACTCTAATTACGGGTTGCCAAGCAACCAACTGGCTATAAATATCAGGAGCCTTGTCCATTCAGTATCAGCCCTTTGAGAAAGTCGCCCTCTGGTGACGAAACGCGCCAGGGATTCCAATTGCGCAATTACGTCATTGCGACACTGCTCACGCGCACGAGGCAGCATTGAAGCGCGAGATCTACATTGCGGCCATTCAAGTGGGAGAGGCGAACTACGGGACCATATGGACTGAATCTTTGTCGGCGAATTATACCACTGGCCTCCTGTGAACATCATCATCTCCACGCAGCCCTGAGGGAGCTAAGACTTGTGGACGTTTGCAGTGCAGAGACTGGATGGTGGTGATTTATTCACACATTGTTTTATTTGAATTTTACTCTTGTGAATGTAATTCTCCCCCCCCTTCCCTTTTAACATTAAATCAACAATATTACGCTATGGGGCGTGCGCTCTCTCTTCTTTCTCTTTTATATATATATATATATATACAGTGTTCGACAAATCACCCAAAAATCTACTCGCCCAACCAAAAAATCTACTCGCTACCTAGTCCCGCCCCCAACCCCGCCCCTAGTCCCGCCCCCAACCCCGCTTTAAAATAAAACATATGACTAAAATCCATTTAAATGACAAATATATTTATTGTATTACATTATACTACAATTAGCCCTTGTTACGTGTGTGTGTGTGTGTGTCTGTGTAAATGTCGATCTAGAAATAAAAGCCAGGTGTGAATGACTAGTTTCCTGAACCCCTTAATCAGTGTCTGGATGCCCCCGCTTCACAATATCTAAAGCAGAAATCCCGCCTGGGATCTTACCGGATCCGTAGTCCCTCAATGTCCAGGTACCCTCATTCCCGCAATGTTATACATTGGAGGGGAGGTTCGTGTAGAACGGCCTCCTATGGCGCTGAGGATGAAGAATGGAATAAAGTCTTGTACAGTGGTTTCTTATGTGGAATACCTCAGAGAAGGGAACAAGAAATAGACAGAAAACACCACAATAGTGTATTACCCTTGAGACAACAATGGCCGTGGTGGACACGATACAAAGAGCATTTATT